>NW_020955204.1:2588662-2653937 GCF_003031625.1 Empidonax traillii
TTTTTTTTTTTTTTTTTTTTTTTTTTTTTTTTTTTTTTTTTTTTTTTTTTAATTGACAGCACAGATATCATTCCAGGTGCCTCCTAACTTTTGAACTGCTATGAAATGACAAATGAATCTGTGGTGAATTTCATACAATTTAAAAGTATTTTTCCTTTCCTGAAGCCAACTGATAAGCCACCAGATAACAGTGCTTAAGGAGAATAGCAGGTAAATGGGTCTCACAAGGAAGACTTTATTAACATTACCTTTTTATATGAGACTTCAATTGCAAGCAGTCCTACCATTAAAAAAGAATTATTAAAGTTAGACATAACACTGTGAAGATATAATTCATTTAGTAGTTTGCCTAATTAATCTTCAGAGTTAAATTTCTTCCTTCTGTTACCACACTTGTGAATCTTTTGCATCAGTGTAACTTATTTTCTAGAGGAGAGATTTAGATGGTAAAGGTTGGTGCTCAAATGTCGGTTGAGAATTTAAGACAGACTTTTAGAATGACTGTTGGAAAGGTCAGGGAAAAGTGAAAACCTCTGCTATAGCAACTGTGGTCTGGAAACTCATGCTAGATGATACATAGTTCTAGAGAGTTAGTTTTGAAATGTCCTCTTTGCCTTGCTAAGGGATCAGAAAGGAAGAAATCACAATGATCTGCTGCTGGTCTGGGAAAGGAGAGAAACAGGCAGCTTTTCTTGGTAAACTGCCAAGGGTAGGATTTCCCACTGAGCACAGGAGTTCTAGGGGGGGTGAGACTGTGAGTTTGTAAACCAACTACCACAGGGTGTGTTAGATACCTTGTTTCTCATCAGATGGACCAGAGGGCCTGTCTGTGTACACTCGCTAGTGTGAGGAAGCCTTCTTTCACTATGGAGTAAGTTGCCTTCAATAAGCTTATATTTACCAGAGAGTCAGCACGATGCATTTGCACAGGTATGTAACATTGAAGAGCTGATGCATGATAACCAAGGGACTTGTTCACATGCAAGTCCATAATGTCGTTCATTAGTGCATCTGCTGGGATAGTGCCTCGCTCTGGAGACACTGAGAGTGTGTGTTTCCACAGCATGGTATGCTGGCCCAGAGGCACTTTGGTGCTGAACAGCTGACCTCTGACTTGGGCACCAAGGTCTTTAAACCCACAGGTTAGATGCAGCAATGCTTACTGTTGTAGCTGCTGTATTCCTGTGTGAATCTGAAAGTAGGACTTCTTTCCCTCAACTTGTCATTGACTTGTTTTTTTGGCCTTGGACAACTAGGCATCAGGTTTTTTTCCCATTTTACAGATGGGAACAGTACCTATTTACCTCACAGGAATGGTGTGAGGCTGTCCTTCACTGTTTCCTGCAAGATGCTGTGAGATCATTTGGAGGAAGGTGCAATATAGAAATAAATGCATAAAGAGATACATCAGATAAGTTTAAAGATGTCAGGTGTTGAGGCCCCACAGGGATGTAAATGTGGCTGAAATTTAACCAAAATGGTAACAATTAAATCCCTCTAAATTTTGTACAGGGAGAAATTCACTTAATAGGATCCAGTTCCTATTAAAGGGAAAGATTTCAATGGGAGTTGGACCAAACCCTTAAGTATCTCAGAGGGCTTTTGCTATTTTTTTTATTGCTGTTGTTATTTGTTATTCTTAAGGTACTGAGATCAAATGGCCTGTATCATCCACATGCATCAGTTCTGAACACTACAATGCAATGCTGACCATGGTCACTTTTGACATTGACTGTATTGGATGAGTGTTTGTTACTCTGAAGTGTGTATGCTACTAAATAAATGAGACTGAAGAAAAAAAAGCCGCTGTGATTTGGTCACATGGGAATGATATATTTTCTTCCAGAGATTCCTTAAGAAAGGGACAAAAAACTTTTTATTTCAATGTTTCTTTAGGATTTAGTCTTTAGCATTTGGTATTTCCTAAAGCAAAACCAGTTCTAAGACAACTGGAAGCTAACACTGGAGCTTGATCGCAAACCCCATTGTATATGTTAACTTTGGAACCTGATCCACACAAAGCTCGTTGGCTTCTTTTGAGGTAAATCTCAGTGAATAGCCCATAGCATACAAAAAAATGTGCATGAAGAGGCACTTGTCAGACTCTGAGCAGTTAACTGTTCCACTGGGCAGTTTTTTATGGCCACAGGAAGGAACAGTCAACGTGCCAGGACTGGCAGCGCTTCTCAGCATGAAGAAATGTATTCTTACCTGTGTGCAAAGTGTTCTTAACAGAGAGGGAAGCAAATACCACCATTAGTGTCTCTTTATTTTATGTTGCAAATATAGAAGGATACACTTGTCCAACTTTATATTGCATAGAAGCAGGCGTGTCATCTACTTATGTACAGTAGTCACCCAGAAAGGTAAGTTGGCAAGAAGTGCTGCCATGATCAGAGGTAATGACAAATCAAAACAAATTCAGATAATGTGATGGAGAGATGTTAGACAAGATATCACTAAAGTCTCTGCATCAGATTGAGAAGGGTGGACAGCCAGGAGGAGAGAGCACAGCTATGCCTACAAGGAGAAACAGTCTCACAGAGCTCTGCTGCTCAAGAGTCTAAGAAAGTCTGATCCCTGGCTGACCCAGCTGTGGAGGCGCAAGTACATTGCAGAAAACCATATTTGCAGCAGCAGTGTTTTCTTCTCTTTTGGGTAAGTAGGGGGAGTGTAGTGGAGGTGGAATAAGTTACACTTGCAAAAGCTCTTAACTATTTTATTAGTCCTGGAAAGCTTTCTTAGTGCACACCTGCCCATAGGCAAATCAGTTGAGAAATTAGCTCAGGAAAAGGGTTGGTAAGAGGGGAACACCTTAAATGTGTGTAGTTAAAAATTCTTTTTCTTTAAAGGGTAAAATGAAGATGCAAAGCACTTAAATTGAGATTAAAAATAATGAAATCAGAAGCAGGAATATCAACAAATGTGAAAAGAAAGCAGAGAAATACAAAATAACGTTTGCATTATTTTAAGTCCCTTCTTTAAAATGTAAGTATGAGGTTTTATGAAGCAACATAAAGTACTGATGCTGAACCCAGAAGAAAAAACAACTCTGTACAATCAAATACAAAACCAATTTGCTAACATGTTAAAAGACACCTGTCAGGAAGAGCAATTTATAATAATCCTATAATGGCTGATTCTGCAGTGGGAAGTGTTGGAAGACTTTTCTCATGGATAACAGGACTGAATTAATCCCACATTTCCAGCTCATGTCATTCCCGTAGGAATCAAAATTGCATTTTGGCTTTCAGTTGCCAAAGTAATTTAATTTTGATACTATGGGTTTATCTCATTAATTATGCACTGTGTCTCCTTAAAAATTGGTTTCAAGCAAGTTATATTTTGAAATAGTTGCAATTGAGCACTATGAAATCTCTGTATGAAGTAAGTTTCAGAATGTAAAGACTGAAGATGGTGGTGTGTGGCATTATTATTTTTCTTTTGAGATAATATGGTTTGGACAGCATGTAGAATTCAGCATCACAACAGGAGCAATTTCAACATTATTTCCTCCAAGATATTAATTAAAAATTCATTATCTGTGAGGGTTTTTAAAAAGCAGCTAAAAAAAAGAGATTCATGGCAGTAACTATGCTGACAGAAGATTCCATTTGAGAGAGTTAAAAGCTTGGATAAAATTTAGGTTGCTAATGCAGATGCTTTTAAAATTCCCAGCTTTTTCTTTTAGTGCCCATTTGGTATCTGCAGCTCCATATTCTATCTTGTTAGAAGGACTGCATCTGCCTTAGGACAGCTCTGAGCTACATGCTGTTGCAAACCATCAGAGTATGTCTAGGAAATAATCAATACATGCTCACTCAGCTCTTACTATTGCTCTTCAACACCCCACTCCTGAGCACTCTTAGACATATAAGATAGGACAGGTGACAAGCTAAATGTGAGAGAAGCCAGAGAGCTAAGACAAAGGTGAAAGAGAAAGAAGGGCAGGAGGCAAGGTCAACCATCTCCCTTGGTCACTAAGCCCCTCAGTGCTCACACTACTACTGGAATTTGTCCCACACAGAGGGACCCCTGTCTTCTGACCATCTGTCATTTTACAACATGGATTTGGAATTATTTCCATACCATACAGGCCATTGCTGAAAGGTGGCCATTTGTGTCTGGAAATCACAGAAGGGTTGGTGTTAAAAGGGACCTCTGGAGATCATCTAGTCCAACTCCCCCCAGTAAAGTAGCTTCACCTTGAGCAGATTGCACAGCATCACATTCAAATTGCTGTTGAGTGTCTCTGGAGAAAGACACTCTGCAGCTTCTCTGGGCAACCTGTTCCAGTGTTCTGTCACCCTCAAAGTAAACAAGGTTTTTTCCTCGTATTCAGATGGAATGTCATGCGTTTCAGTTTGTGCCTGGTGCCCTTTGTCCTGTTGCCGGGTACCACTGGAATGACTTTGGTCCAGTCCTCTTGACACCTGCTCTTAAGATATTTATATGCACTGAAATGACATTATATAAAACTATTAATTCTAAAGTCAAAGGCCTAAAACTATAGGAAGTGTGGAACAGATACAAAGTAAGACCAGTGAAGCATAAACCTGTGCCGAGGATGCGTTTCACTGAGGATTGATTCACACTCTTCACTCTGTGCTTTTCTTTACCACAGCTCAGTAGTGTCCATCCCTAAATGATGTAAAGTACAGGAACTCTGTGTGGTCAAAGCAAACCCTCTCCTATTAGCCCATATCTTCAGACTCTACATGCAGCTGACCACTAAGCTTAAACCATGCACCAGAGACCCTCTTGCCTCAGAAAGAAACCAGAGTAGTCTACAACTGACATCTCACCACCCAACTTGATTACACACAAAGGTAATGTAATTTGCCACTGTAGGTTGGCATTGTGACATTAAGGAGTGGTACAAAGAAAGAATGCTTCCAAGACTGTTCAGACTTAATCCAAACTGTTTTGCCTTTTCTGTCTCCTTATTTTGCAGGCTTTAACCAGTAAACATCAGTTTAGATCCTAAGCAACCAAAGAAAGCCTTAGAAACGAGCTGTCTTCAAAACAAACAACTACCTTTACCAGCAAGTCTGCAAGGCAAGGAAAAATTATGACCTGCTCAGCTGTGTGAAGCCAAGTCATGGTTTTAGCTTTCTCAAATGGTCGAGCTACTCTGCCTTCCAGTATGAAGAGCACCCCAAGTAGTGTTTGCATTAAGTTTCCTTCACTCTGTCCTTCCTTTGCATGACTTTCTTTCTACCTCAGAGACATAGGTATTACAACCAAGAACTCCAGTACACCAAATGCTGGACAGTCACCTAAGAACCTCAGCTTAATGCTTACCAACACAGCACAGGGAATTAATCCTGAATATCAAAGTTCTTACAAAAATTAAGGTCATCTCAAGTAAAGTCCATTAGAAGATAAAGACAGTCCATTTCTCATCACGCCATGCAGCTCTCCCTTTCTTGAAAAACCACCTGCCCCTTCAATGGCAGGAGCTGTGAGGAGAGCTACACTGTGAGGCAAGCAGCACATTTCCTCCACTATTCAAAGAGATACTATCAGCTCCACCCACTACTGCTTTATTAATGGTAAATTTGTTTTCCTCTTCATTGCTTGTTTTCAAAGCACATGCTCAGAGGAGTCTGATTATTTTTTTTTCCATCTTTCCTACTGTTTCCTACTGCTTCCAATTTGAGCAATAGCTTTCACAAGGTCTACTAATAAAACAGATGAAAATGTGGTTGCTATATTTTTTTACTTCCCATATACTACATGAGAATTAGTAATTCGTCAGGACTGTAAAAAGGTCTCAGGAATGTAGCAGCCTTTGCAATTTGGTTGCTGCTGGCACAGCACACGTTTTTGGATTCTTCAGTCAGAAAGAAAAACAACCTGTGTTGGTCATTATTTCCATCCAAATGCTGCAGCTGGATGGTAGGTCCATTTCTTTTCACCTGAGCATATTAAGGAGTCCATTCCTTAGGTATTCAGAGAAGTAATGCCATTGTTCTCCACCTCTAAGCTGGAACACATTTGAAGGACAGAGATAGAAATGCAACTGTCTTTAACTATCTGGGGATCCAGCAGGTAGATGGAGGAAGCAGAACATTGCTGAGGTTGAAACTTCACCCATCTGAAGGAGTTAAAATGGAGGAAGTAAGTGAAATAGGAAGCAGTCCTTCCAGACATACACACTCCCTGATCTTGGGATGAACCATTTCTACTATACTGGAGTAACACTCAGGTCATCTGACAAAGACAGACCAGAGTCCCTCTCTCTTGATGTTTTCTCTGTTTTATAAAAAGAGTTTTCATCCCTGTGCAGACTGGAGCTTCTTAGCACAGCTGTTCTGACCTCAGCTAAGGCTAATGGCTGGTGCTCAGCACTGTAGCACAGGTCATCATAAGCATAATTTGCTTTGCCACAGGGGAAAGTCTGGAGTTTCACCAGTTCTATCCCACTGATATCCAGGTGAGGGCAGTTGCTTCGACTTGGAGATGCTGGAGATGCTCGAGAGCTAGGAGAACTGCAATTCCCATCAAAGCCTGAATCTTCCCGCTCTGGATTTGCTTTGAACTTGGAGCTGGGGCTGAAGTGACAGATATTCTCTAGCACCCATGATCCATAGGTTGGGTTCCAAAGATTTTTTGTTTTGTTTTTAAGTCTGTGGGCTGTTGGGTTGGTGAGGTCCAACTTCTGGTTTGAGGTCTGCTGGAACCATGACCCGCTGTTGAAATCACTGAGACATGGCAGGCTGGGTCCTCGGGCAGTCCGGTTGCTCAGGTTCTCCACCAGTAGCTCTTGTGGGCATTGTACAAGTCTGTGCCCAGCATGGTGAGATTCCATTGTTTTAGGTGTTGTCTGAGGTGTGAGAGAAGGGCTTACCAGCAGCGGCACTATCCCACTGGAAATGTTTGGGCGGATGACCATACTCCCTTCATCCTCTGGTGTGGGGCTACACTCCATGGGCAGCTCAGTGTTGATCACATCAGGGTCCTTAAAAGCAGAGACAAGAATCAGTTACACCTCCAGGGTGATTGTCACATCTACACTTTAAAAGAAATAGCTATGAGACCGAAAAAGGTTTTGGCAGAGACTGCCATCAGATTTAGGCAGTATTCCTGCACAATGTACAAGGTGCTGTGTTCCACCTGGATATCACATGCTGTTGAGAGCTGCAAAAATGCCATCTTGTCTACATGCCTCATTTGAGCAGAGGCTGTGCTTTATTGAAATCTGTGTTTAATCTGCAGGTCACTAGTATAAAATTTCTCCTTTGGGAAGTTGGATCCAGATCTGTAGCATTAAAGTGCTACTAACTGGTGAACTCAGCAAGCCATTTCACTCCCCCTCTCCACTCCATAACCATTCAGCTGTGGCTTTCAAGCAACATCATAGAATCAGCAGAGTTGGAAAGGACCTCTGAGATCGTTAAGTCCAACCCTTGATCCACGACCACCACAGTTATTAGACTATGGCACTCAATGCAACACCCAGTCTCGTCTTAAAAACCTCCAGGGACGGAGAATCCACCACTTCCCTGGGCAGCCCATTCCAATGCCGGATCACCTCTCTCTGTAAAGAATTTCTTTCTAATATCTAACCTAAACCTCCCTTGGTAGAGCTTAAAGCCATGCCCTCTTGTCTTGCTGATATCTGCCTGGGAGAAGAGACCAACCCCCACCTGGCTACAACCTCCTTCCAGGTAGCTGTAGAGAGTGATGAGGTCTCCCCTGAGCCTTCTCTTCTCCAGGCTAAAAAAACCCCAGCTCCCTCAGCCTCTCCTCATAGAGCTTGTGTTCAGTGTCTTTGGATAGCTGGTATTCCATGGATTATCATCCTCATAGATACCAAAGAGCAATACCTGTGTGCAATATTTGATTCTTTCCAGAATGGTAGAGAAGTTTGGCCGATACTCTGGGCTGTGCTGCCAGCACTGTGTCATGATCCGGTACCTTTAGGTAAGTAACGAAAAAAAAGAAAAAAGTATTGATCAAGAAGGATAATTATGAAAAAAGTGTTTCAGTATGAAGTGATCACAGGTGCAAGGAACAACACTTGGTACGTGGGCAAAAGGAGTAGAACAAAAGTGGATATGTCATCCCTGGATCCTGTCTCATTAGGGAACTACTACTTAGAGGAAATCCTATAGTGGTCTTAGCTGTATATAAGAGGCAATAGCTCAAGAGGCATTTAGTAATACCCACCTGATACTGAGGGCAATCACCATTGCCTGACTAGAGGTGTCTTTGTCTGCATGTTTGACACCTGCTTTACCTTGGCCTGTAAGAGTAAGGAAATACTTACACTGGTCCTGGACAGTTTTTTGGTGGATCCATTCTTCCTCCACTGGTGACAAATTCCAGCACTTCCTGATTGGTTTTGCAAGGGTAGGGCATGTAGCCTAGAGAGAAAATCTCCCAAAGCAGCACACCAAAGGACCTGTGTCAGAAACCAGCCAACAATACCAATTAGGTTTCACTGGTGCTCCACAAACCTAGTGTGAAGCCGTGTAGGTAACACCACAGCAACAAACTTTCAAAGGTGCAGTCCAACCACAGTAATGTACAATTAGTGTGATTATGAGTCAACTTTTACATGAAAAAAACGCAATCAACCAAAACCTTTGCCCAAGATCCAAGAGTGTGAGGATATAGAACTCCAGGCTTTCCTTTGTTTGAGGTCCCTCTTTAGAGGCACCAGCTCAAGCTGCTATTTTGTTTTTGCACCATAACTAAGTTGTTTTAAGGATCCACACATCTGAGACTCTGCTATGGGAAACCTAGGGCTGAGCTGGTGAGGAAACCTGTGTGAGTGTGGTGAGTGTAGCTGCCGAGGGGCCTCTATGGAGCGAGTGGTGCAAGTGTGACTGCCAGCGTGGCTCCTGGATGATCAGACAGGGAAATTTCCTTGACATTTGAATCAGTGTTTGGGAACAAGATGCTCAAGAACAAAATCAAGTAAGAGACATCCAATGAAACTGGAAGGCAGCAGCATTTTTTTTTTTTTTGTTCTGATTAGGTTGTTCTGCTTTTTTACAACCATGGATTAAATAGGCAGTGCCACTGGAAATTGTGTATGACCAGACACAGGGAAGTCAAGAGGATTCTGCCAGAACTTCAGCAGGGGCAGAATTTTAGGAGTCACTATTTGCTGCAAAGGTCAAAATAATTTCCAGTACATGCATGTACTTATAATAGCCTATTACAGGAACTGTGGCACTTTCCTTCAAAATACTTAGTACTGGCTGCTCACAGTTAGGAGCTGATAAGCAGTCCTGTGTCTTCCGGCATCACTAACTTCAGGAAACTGGGTCAGTGTGGCATTTAAGGGAATGTCCCAGTACAGTATATTGAAGAATCTACTGTACAGAGAAAGAGGCACTCTCAACAACTGGAAAGCTGCCATTATCCAGCAATGTGCATGACTGTACTACTGTTGAGGGGGTGCTTATTTTAAAGAAAACTCAAGTTACACGAGAAATCAAGATATAAATATTTTTTTCCTCAGCAACCAACAAGGATTTCTGATTAAATCTGCTGTCATTCTATATGCAGTACAAAACAATATACAAAAGAGTAATCCTGAGTGGTACAGAGTGTCACTTAAGAGGTATTTAAGCAGGCCTTGTCACTGAAGGAAACTGAGTGGCAAATACTGAGGGCTGAGGAAAATGGCTGATGGTATTTCTCTGGATTTTTAACTGAGATTTCTAGAGAATCTAATCTGCTTTCACTTCTCACTTCTTGATTAGCTTCATATACTACATTTATGCATGGGAAGCTTTTATTACCTTCTTTTACATTAGACTTCTTAATTCTTTTTAATTCTTTAGCCATGCTTCTACTGAATGCAGTAGAAGGGAGGACTTCTCATATTTTTTCTAGGACATTCTGACATTTCTTAAGGTTCCTGTTGAGCAGACAATTTTTTTCTTGAGCAGTACCTTTCTTGATGCTGATCAGTGAGTAGCAGAAGTGATTAAAAGACATTTATTACCAGGTATCAGTCTTGGAGGTGAAAATACCCTCTAGAAAAGCTTCTGGTGGCATCCACTTTACAGGAAGCATAGCTCTTCCTCCCTTGCGGTAGTAACTTGCTCTGGAAAATATAAAATGAACAGAGAATGTCACACAGCTTGAAAGGGCTTTCATATATAAAAGATCTCATCACCGCAGTAACAGCAGCTGGGGATTGCATACAGCAATGGAGGCCAAGTGAGAAAGAGGAAAAGTCATCAACACAAATAGTGCGTTGAGGTGGTATTTTATGTCCTCTTTGCAACTGAGATGGAAACTGAGGATGTTTACATACACAGCTGAAGACAGCAAACTTGGCAGGGTGTTGATGCAGCAAGTCTTCTTGACATAATAAACTGAGAATTATGGGTTTTGTGGGGCATTTTAATTTAAGATTATTTATGATCAATTAGCTAATAAATTTGTCTATGCTTGGTTTAGTGTCCACATGTGTTTGCATTTTCCTGGGGCCACAGTTGAAGTGGATCAGCTTGTAAGCATGGATGTGTTAATTTACAGTCTGTTAACACTGGTTAGTTAACTGGTCATCAAAGTCAGACATATGGATGGTTCCACTGATTTACCATGAGACAGTTCAGATTGGTCAAAATGATACAAATTATGGAGTTACTCACAGGACTCAAATTGCCTTCCACTTACCTGTAAATATCCCTGGCCATCCCGAAGTCACCAATTTTGGCTATTCGTCCTGCCCCAGTACAGGTCAAAAGGCAATTCCTTGCAGCTATATCTCTTAAAAATAATTAAAATAAATAAATAAATAAATAAATAAATAAATAAATAAATAAATAAAATCTAATTCTAAACTCTTAAGTAGCTAAAGGAATAAAGAAAGAATATTAGACCCTGTCCTGCAAGTCTCAGTTGAGTCATCTTTACACAAATGAGAAGAGCCTTGTTAAAAAAAGAAATAATTCCAGCTATATTATAATTTTCATTAACCACAATTCTTGAACTGCATTTGCGTTGTATTTTCTACCCAGTGTTTTCCAAACACTCCTTACTCCCATGTTTTTTCATTAAGGCAGCAAAGAACATGAGTGTTAGAAGAGGGAAGATATTCCCATGGAATCAAGCAAAACTCCATATGGGAGCTCCTATTTGATGGGTGCAGGTTTAGCTTGTGAGAAATGGCAGTGATGCCTTCCTGGCCAAGGTTGAAGGATTTGTGTTCATTTTAAATATGCATTCTGAAAAGAAACTCATTAAAAATCATAGCACTGTGGGGGTCCTGTTGACTGCCAAGAAAAATGAGCTCCTTGAACAACTCACATGTTTCTTCCCATTGCCAGCCTTGAAAAATCCTTCAGGATTTGGAAGTCAGGCTCAATTTTCTCTTCCATTATCAGCTGTGACTCCTAGATGACAATACCTGCCCTTAGTGACCTCTCTGCAACCCCACTACATTACTTTTTGCCCCTAGGATACTTGACATCTATAGTGATAACCTTCACTTCCCAACCCACTCTAAGTAATACTGACACCACTAAAAATAGTAATACAGAAAGTGAATGAAATTCCTTCTATACTGATTGTTGGCAAAACCAAATTAATCCATTCCCAGGTTGCTTATTTTAGAGATCTAACAGTTCAAAAACTGACCCAAAGGGTTTTTTTTTAAATGCTGTTAAATGATATTACTATACTAAAGGATATTTTTTAAGATGCTGTTAAAAGAATATTACTATTACTGTAAGGATTTTAAACAAATAATACCATAGCGATTAACTCCAAAGTTCCCAGTTAAAATACTGATGCTCCCTTGTAATTTTTAAGAGATCCAAGAGTCAGAACTTCTTGCACATTCTTACTGCTCTTTTGTAGTGACAGAAAATTCTAACACTTTTTCACAGGAACTTCTTTCTTGTTCCGATTTAAAGTAGTCTGAAAACCATTTCATGTGATCTAATCATGAAGCCATAACATATTACCATCCCTCAGCCTCACGGCTTTTTGCTCTGATTGCTGCTTGCCACTTGTTTCCCTAAGTTTCTCCAGTCTCTCTACCCACTCTAGCCTATTTCTGTCACTTTGTTGTGTGCAATGTCATGCATATGTACACGTGTTCATGTGTGTGGGTGAATCAGATCTCTAGACTGCATGTCAGTTTAGTTAGAGCCTGCGTGACCCTCTTTGTGCAGGTCTCTCCTCTGCTTTACACGTAAGGGCTGAACTCAGCATGCAGTTCATAGTAAGGAATTCAGTTTTATGCTGTACCTGGGAACACTATGAGCTGAAACAGTTCATAGTAGGAAGCAAAGGAGTCCAGTGTCCAGTTGGGAGTTAAGGATATCTACAATAACTTTTAGCTCTTCTATAATATTTTACTCTTTTTTGGAACCTGCCTTATGAACAGGTTTTTGCTCGACAAAAGAGAGGGGAAAAAAGTGTGGACAAACAAATATGGGCTTCCCAAGACCACACAGCAGGTCAGCCACCGAGCTGGGAATGAAGTCTGAGCTGTAGTTTTGTGCCCTATTATCTCTGTTTTACACTTCCCTAATCATTGCCTCGATTATGATGGGCTGTTCTGTCCTGGTGGTATAGGGAAAGCATTTAAGTCAAGATAGGGAGATCGAACAGCCAAAACAGAGTGACACTACCATCTAGTGGACTACAGGGCTCATCTCAAATATCTTTACATTTCAGGCACCTGAAAATCAACACTTAAAACTGCTCACTTTGAACAGAAGATTCCTTTCTCCTCAGCAATGCAAAGAATGGTGTAGAACCTAACTCCTGACAGAAACCAGTGAGACCCTCCTGGACATCTAGGCACAAGCCTGTATTGGAAGGGGAAATATCTGTCTCTCCCCTGGAGATTAGTCCTGTCTAATCCACTGCAAATTAAATCTGTATAAGCCTCATGCAACTTGAGATACATCAAAAGGGACCGTTTCTCCTCACCTGTGGATGAAATGATTCTCTTCTAGATATTTACAGCCGCAGGCAATATCCCTAGCTATGTTCAGCAGGTCCTGCATTGTTAGCGTGGATGGCTGATTCTGGAAAAAGACACATAGAAAATAGTGAGGGCAGAATAGTGGAGCAGAAGAATATAGTTCACCCAGGGGATAAACACAGAGGGGCACAAGAAGGGGAAGGGAGAATCATGCATTCAGCATGGTGGAAGGGTTAAATGAGTCGAGCAAAGAGGAACATAAGCAGATCAAAGCAGAGAGTTAGAAAATTAGTAAACTCTTAATTAAGAACTCTTAGTTAAGAAAATTTCCCCTCTCTTGAGCACAGTACATGAGCACAATACATGAGTAAGCTGGTGAGAGATATATGGCCTGGCCCGAATAGCCTAGTAAAGGGTAAATCAAAAGATGAACAGATTTAAAAGGTGAGATGGAAGAGAAAAAAATCCATCCACTTGTAAATAGTGAGTCAATAAACTATCAACAGAAATTAGCATGTGAACTCAAAGAGAGAGCAAAGATGCTCGAGTGCACATCTCTGTACCAACAGTCAGCATTCATCAACATATCTGTTCTTGTAGAACAGCGATTTCCCTCAGGAGCAATATGCAAAAAAGGCACGCTTTACCACAGGACTCCAGGACTGGTACCAATCCTTCACCATCTGCACTTCCCTAACTAGGAATAATAAACAAATGTTTCTCCAGGAGCCCTGCTTATTTTCACCCCGTCATTTATTTATCCATAGGGAAATTTTCTGTGTTTTTCTAGGAATTTCTTTATTGCTCTCAGGAAGGGTGGGGAGAAATTTTTACACAGATCATCAGAAATCAGAGTTATATCAAATAAATTAAGATCAGCTCTTCAACTAGTACAAATATGTGCATCTCCATAGGGTGCTCATATACACCTGCTGTGAATTCCCATTATTACGTATGAGTGCTATAACTTCAGCTCCTCATGTATAATCACAGTGCATAGAAAACAGGCAGACAGTGAAGAAAGAAAGCCTCTTAGTTTGTAGTCCAGTTGACAGAGAACTCTGGAATGGCAGGATAGGATTTTACTCTTTCCTCCTCAGTTACTTTCATTTTGTCCCGTTGACACCTTCTTACTTTAAGCAAACTGAAATAGGTGTCCAGAAATCTGCAGGAGCTGGGACACACACACAGCCTGGCTTGGCTTCAGTGTTTTTATCCAGTTCATAAAACTATAAAACCAGTCATACTAAAGTGAACCACAAACCTAATAGGGAAGTTATCTCACCATCCTGGGTCGATTCTGCCGAAGAAAGCTCTTCATATCTCCTCCAGCCATGAGCTCAAGCAGAATGAAGCGAGGCAGCGTCTGTAGGCTGACACCAATGCATTGCACGATGTTCTGATGATTGAACTTACTGAAAGCCAATAGCACAGCAACATGGAAGAGAAAGACAGCATTAGTACCTGGCCATCACCCATCACACTCTCACTGTGCCTTGATCAACCTGTATAGAAGCAAATCCTGATGCGGTACAAGTTGCCAAGCAAACTTCAGCCATATCAAAACACCTCCCTGGTTATGACCAGGGCTATGCCTGCTTTTGCCCACAGAAAGCCTTCAGCAGAAGGTATGAAAAGGTAAAAGCAAAGCAGAGCCTTCTGTCTATGAAAACAGAGTTTAATGGACACACTGACTAAAAGAGGAGAGTGACATCAGAGGGATAGGAAAGTTAAGCATGAAAATTTTACTGGTATTTGTGAAACAAAGTCCTGACTGATAGGGATTTTAATTCAGCGTTGGTTATTTTAAATATAGTGCCATCTAGTTTGCTGGACTCCGTTCTCTATTTAGTCTACCAAACAAGGACTCAGCTCATACCTGTTGAAGCAGCTGTTTATGTGATGGCTTTCTTCTTTTTACAAAAGAAAGCTGAGGTTGTCAAGAAGCTCAGTAAGATTCAGTCATTAGACAGAAACATCTTCCCTTAGATAGTGATTACCTGGATAATACAGGAACTAAAAATAGTAGCACACGACTCTTTCTCTTCTCCAGCTTCCTTTCTAAGTGAATCAAGGCACTGTCTAATTGATTAAAATTGCTCTTTAAAAAAACATACATCAGTGTTACCTCCTGTTCAGCTGCCAAAGTTCTTGCAGACTGTAAGAAGGGGTGCTATGTCATGAGATTCATGCTTTAATGGCAGAAACCCAGCATCTAGGTATGAGCTGGGCGGGACAATGACAACAAGAACTTCATATTGCACAAATTCAAAATGCATGGATTCTGATCACTTACAATGAACCCTGACTCTACTACTATTTTAAAGCCACCCTTGACTATACTGTTGTTTTAAGTTATGTATTTGTGTTAACAAAGTAAATTCCAAGATTGGAATATTTTAAGTACAGGTGGTAGTAGGAATTGCTGTCTATTATCTTTTCCAGGCAGGTTTTATAGATCTTACAGTTCACTGTCAGAGGGTCATGTAGATGGGACCTTATAAAGGTTCTGTCAAGCTTGCAAAGGCATCAAAAGCCAGAACACATCTAAGAAGAGTGGCTGCACTGAGACAAGGACTTTGTTCCACCCATGAAAGCTACACAGACAAAGCCGTATTCACTACCGTATCCCTGCAGAGGTTTCAGAATGTATCACTCAGCTATTTTCGTGGAAAGAAAGGGTAAAAGCACAGGACCTTCGCTGCAAAAAGTGCTTTATTATGGCAAACAGCTCTGCAGATAGGAAAAGCAAAAAGGCTGCACATACACTTAGCTACTGACTGAAAGCCATAATGGGAAAAGCTTTTCACAGTTTCTCCTTCAGCTGCCAAATCTGCTCCTATAAAAACTATTAACTTCTATTTGCAAGAGATAATATAGCTTAAGCCCTAGCACCTAAGGCTAGGTAGCACACAGCACACAGCCTGTGTTGCACCATTCTGGTGCTGTTCTTGCAGAGGCTGAACACCTCAGTGACTGCACAGGTGACTCTTTATCTTTCCTATTGCTTTCCATTTCATCATTGAAAATTTGCTTAGCAAGGGCTTTAAGATATGAATTATACTTAATAAGAGGGTAATAGGATTCTTTGAAAAGAGAAACATTTCAAATGCAGAACATATTTGTAAAATACGTTGTGCCATCTTACTCCTCTGAACAAGACCAACCAGCAGAAATTTTGTTAAATTGTTGTAATGTTTTTTGAGTGGGATAGAGTTACTTTTCTTCACAGTAGCTCATATGGTGCTATATTTTGCATTTGTGGTCAAAACAGTGTTGATAACACATTGATATTTTAACTACTGCTGAGCAGTACTTACACAGCATTAAGGTTCTTCACATACACATCTCCCTCCCCCTCAGTGAAAAGATTGGAGGGGAACGAGAAGTTTTGAGGGGACACAACCATGACAGCTGGCCCCAAATGACCAAAGGGATATCCCATACCATATGGCATCATGCTCAACAATGACAGCTGGGGAAAGAAGGAGGAAGAAGGGGAAGGATCATTCGGAGTTTGGCATTTTTCTTCCCAAGTAGCTTTTACACATGATGGAGGCCCATTTTCCTGAGGATGCCTGAACACCTGCCCGCCCGTGGGAAGTACTGAATGACTTTAACACTGGCTTGCACACACAGATTTTGCTTTACATATGAAACTGTTATTAGCTCAACAATGAGCTTTTTTTTGCCTTCTTATTCTGTTCTCCATCCCACTGCTGTGTTGTCTGCTGGCATTAAACCACAAGAGATGGGCAACAAAAGAACCTGAGTTATCTTGTTTCAGATAAACAAGCAGCTGAAACCAGTAACTTATATGCCACTAAAATGCCATCTGGTGAAAAGTAAGACTGGATTTCATTTCTGAACAAAGCAAGTGGATAAATGATTCTATGATGACCTGCATTACTCTTTTTTCCCCCTGCCCACCACCAGCAGAAAAACCTTAAACTATACCTGATAATCAATGCTTCCATCAGGAAATCCATCTCGTCCTGCTCAGAGCAGACTTCTGGCAGGGTCTGTTAAGAGGTAAAGACAGTGAGGGGTGAAGGCCATCCCACCAAAGAATTGACCACCAAAAAAAAAAAAAAAAAGGGAGAGAGAGAAAAGAAAAGAACAAGCATGTAGTGTGAATCACTTCTGCAACCTACAAGGAGGGGCTCATCTTTTCACTGTTGGGTTTATTGCAGTGCATTTGACCAATTTGGTAGTTAAAGTCAGAATAGGAAACTAGTGACTTACTTCAAGATTTTTTTTGTGTGAATTTAGCTCTAGGCACACTTCTGGAGTAAAAATAGCTTCAGGTACACATCAAGAAAGACATTAGGTGGGGAATTACAGACCTAGAAAGCTCTTTTAAATTACAGGTGTTAATTTATTCTCCCTTTTCTTTATGTCCATATTGCAGCACATGCTTGCATGTCATGACACATACAGGCACTTGATTTAAGTATTTGTGTCATGTAGCCTTATAGCTTTCTCTTCTGCCAGCAGATTTGGACAGCATCTTCTGCTGACACAGACGAACAGAGTGCACAGGCAGCAGTAGAAGCAGTACATGCCACTGTGCCCACTGTTTTAACATTAGGGGGTGGTTTGGCCACAGCTGCAGGTAGCGCCCACAGCCACACTGCACACAGAGAAGTGGGATGCTCAGCATAGTGTGTCTGGCATGGGAACAGCTCTTGTCATCAGTAGTGTGGGCTACAGGAGGCAGGGCTGCATTTTGCTATCTGAAATAAGTGACTGATTCACACAGAACAGTGCAGATCATCTATTAAATTGGTGGAAGACCCATAAACAATATGTGGATAACAAGTGGCCATTGCTGCCAAGACTTTCCAAGCTGTTGACTACTTCTTCTGTTTGCCACCGTGCTCTGGTGTTTCCTCCAGTCTGGACAGTGAAACTGAATTGGGCAGTTCCAACTGCTTGCTACTGTCCTGGGTTTTCATCCACTTTGATGGATGAAAGTACAGTGGCACAGGGAAGTTCATAACAAAATGCCATAATGCATGATCCTTTCACTTTTATTTTTTTTTAAGAGGGTTTTGAAAGACAGGATGAATAACAGTAGAACCTCTTATTAATGAAGGCTACATTCTTGAGCTGAACTCATAGAAGTAGATTTGGTTCTCTGAGTCACAAGCTTATAAAATAACAAAAGCAGGCATTGAGCATCCTTAACTTCAGGGCTGAGTAACTGACAGATCCTGAGGTAATCTCAGTAATTTCACAGAAAACCAGCCTGTTATCTCTTGTCACTAATAACATGGAAATCACCCTAATATCACAATATATATTCACAACTGTATATTTAACACTGTGCAATAACAAGGGACTACCAGAAGTTTCACATAGAGTAGAAAAACACTACCCTCAGTGTAAAGGAAACTAACTGAGAAAACTCATAAATTTTTAAATATGATAACATCATGTGAAAAACTTAGGAGAAAGCACTCAAACCCACTGAAATGCAGAAGGAATAATATAAAGGCATTATGGTAAATGTTTACTGCTTGCTGTCACATAAATTATTCATACTAATATTTTCCAGTGCTTTCTTTACTTTGTACAAAATTTAGAAATCCCATTCTAATCCTCGATGTCCCAAAATGTCTATTTGTTACTACTATTTTTATTCCCTTTAAGTCTCTTTTTTTCTTGGTTACTCACTTGGTTACTCATAAATCATTGTGGCAGAAAAGTCATCGTGGTATATTCTCTGCTGGGATGAACTGATAGTTCTGAGTTCATATATTGAGAAATATTTAATAATGCTAATAGATAATTAATTGTTTTAACTAATCATAACATGCAGTTTCCAGGTGACTAATTCACACAACTTCCAAGACTGATTCTATCTCTACTGAGCAACGGGAATGGAGCTTAAGAAACAGATTGCCCCTTTTAGATTCTCTTCCTGCTTAGACCACACCTTACAGCCATTAGGCATGCAGCAAAAAGACAGATGCTTTACTTTCTAGCTGATGCTAGTGCCGTACAACTTAAATATCAAAGCTGTCACATAAATTATGTGACGGATGCGGCAAAGCGTGTAACTCTGCATTACACATCTGTGTATGCTGTTCAGCGTGTGATGAACGTGAATCTCCAAGTGGAACAGTAAAAAGATAATATGGCTTTTATGGGTCATTATTGCTATATAAAAAATTTGTGGGTACTGACCTTGATAGCAACTTGAAGAGGGTTGGGATCTCCTGCAATGCCTACCACGGTTCCCTCATAAACCTCACCAAATGCACCATGTCCTAGTGCCCTGCAAAAAAAGAAGAGAGAAAATAGATATATACCCTTGGGTCCAGTGTTGGCCAAGCTCTTCTCTTCATCTAGTCCAAGACTAGGAATAGAATCTGCTGTAAGACATGAAATCAACAACAGAGTTTTGTTTTCCTCTCAAAGATTCTGAAGATAAATTATCAGTATTTTCTCTCAGTGTCACTAAAACAGTGCAGTTGGATCCTTGATGGTTCTGAACAAATAAAGCAGCCTCCTCAGTCCTAGGCCCTATCACCAAGCATGGCAATAACAAAACAAGAGGAAAAGGGAGAACAACAGAATGAGATGGCTGCAGATTGATATCTTCAGGAGAGGGTGTAAGACAGCACATAAGAGTGATCAAGTTTTCCATTACAAAGTTTATAACTTCGATCAACATCATCTGGATGATATGGAGTCAAAGGGCAACCTAGCGTGTATTTCCTTGTGACAGAAGATTTCCTTGTGGTAGGAAAATGTTAAAAAAGAAACACTGCTATAGATTTGGAAGGGAGTTACTGCCTGGAGGTAAGTGCAGTCCAGGGCAACATATAAAAACACAAAGGTAAAATACTGTATGCCGTGCGTGGAAACACTGAACAGGAGACTCATGATTTTATACTTCTGCTTGAGAACTTCATGGAATCAAAATATCGTAGAGAACATAAGAAGTATCAGATCTGTTGTATTTTGTCTGACTTGGACTAGGTACTTTGCAGTCAGACAGGTGGCCCTTGTTTTCTTACCGAAGCAGAGAAATATTCTTCCGTGGGATCTCCTTCAGCTCGCTTAGAGTGGCAGCCTTCCCTGCGAAGCAGTAGTTGGGGTTGTAATCAGTCATGATGGCAGATGTACGGATTTTGCTCAGTTTGTATTCTGGGCTCTGCAGTCGTGCCCTGGCTCCTTCCAGCTGCTGCTTCTTAAGGTGATAAACTGCAGGTAAGGAGACAAATGAAAATGCACAAACAAGGTCAATCCCTGGACAGAAAAGATAATGCTGGCCCCACAGAACAGAAAGAAACAAACCCCATAATTATAAATGCTCAAGAAGCATCTTTAGCTTGCCAGCATCACTCTCTTCTTCATGCCCTGTAGTGATTTAATACCGTATATGGGAACAGTCATTCCTTCAGGTACCGGGGAGCAACTTAGTTTTCCTATGCTTCTTTGGCTGAGGAAAGAGTGTTCTGTAAGAAGTCTTGCTGACATTGAGTCCCAAAAATCAAACCATCTCCCTGAATGAATTATATGTTTAATTGCAGATTGTGACTTCATCCTGTATAGTACTGCCTGCTAAAGAAATAGCTACTAAAATAGCTACTAAGAAGCTTTTTTTTTTTTTTTTTTCCTGTGGCAAACACCAGGGAAGAGCAGTCCTTACCCTTTGGAACTATGCTTTTGTGTAACTGCAGGGGGTGCTGTTTTCTATCACTTCTTTTTCCCTGTCCCTCTGATCCACTTGGGACATGACAACATTTTGGCTCCAAATATTAAAAGCAGTGGCATGTGGTTAAGTAGTTTCCTTTTGCCTAATTTAACTGGGAAAAGCAAGTCAACGGATGATAAGAAAGTGTTTCTTACTGATAGACAGGCTGCCACAAGTGAGGATCATTCCAAGCACCACAATCACAGACACCACAGCTAGGAGGAGTGGGAGAGACATGTGTCCCTCTGGGATAGGACCCTGAGGCACTGGAAAAAATAATAAAAAAAAGTGCATTAATCAGAAACCAACCAGAGCTACTGTAACACATCTCTCTGAAGGTTGCTTGCATTTCAGAAAACAATAGAGAGGTCATGGCTAGACTATACTATAAAAATTAAAGCAAATCTCTCTACAACGCTGGGGGTTGAAAAAAAAAAAAAGCCTAAACAGTTTAAAAACCATTGTGAAGATAGAAAACTAACTGATAAAACACATTCTTCAGTTTTCTATAAATGGATAACATCACTGTTGACAAGTTGAAACTCTCTACAGTCTTGATGCTTTGGAACTCCAAGAGACTGTGTCAGGAAATAACAGCGACTTCAGGAAATAAAAGTTAGTACAAGGCATCAGCTGACAGACACAGTGGGGAAACTGCTGTGGAAGGAGGTAATTTGTGGCTTAAATAACTCAGCAGTAGGTGGTATGTTATCCTGGACAGGTATTTACACTTAAATAGCTGATACACTGAGCCCATTTAGGAAATTTACACCCTGTCTCTTTACAGGTATTTTACATTCTACTTAATCCAAACATAAATGTTGGAGATGGTGACAGAGATCCAGTTCAGCATGTAAGGAAAGGTCATCAGGAATTTTCAGTCATATCTTTGACTGACAGTTCTCACAACACCATGCCTACTGGAGCCACTAGCTCTAACTTTGGGAACTGAACATCCAAAAAGCCAGAAGGAGAGGTGATATAAAGAATACAGATGTTATCCAGTGAAGCTAATATTTCACAACTTACCAGTGCAGGTGACATTGTCATTGGCCAGCACAGCCCCCATCTCACACTGGCAGACTGGAAGGTTGGTGTCAGGGTCCCGCTTACAGTTGTCTGAGTGGCAGTGGCTGCAATTAAGATAGATCTGAATCTCCACCTCACCGTGACTCTCCATGGCTGAACAAGGAATAAGACACAACAGGTAAGTTTAGTTCAGTT
Source organism: Empidonax traillii (assembly GCF_003031625.1). Taxonomy (NCBI): domain Eukaryota; kingdom Metazoa; phylum Chordata; class Aves; order Passeriformes; family Tyrannidae; genus Empidonax; species Empidonax traillii. The sequence continues at coordinate 2,610,505 of NW_020955204.1, forward strand.
TTTCCTCTCTTGTTCCAGTTAGGTAAAAAAAAACCAACAAAACAAAACCCAGCAGGTACCTAAAACTTCTCTCCTTCTCTGCAGGAGATCTGATAGTCCAACACAGTGTGGACATGTCAGAAGTCTGACTGGGGCCAGTAGGGAAGAAGATACAGGATTCCTTAGGCAAACAGAGAGGCCTTGAAGTTAATTGACCTGGAAAAGTCGGGGACTGAGGATGTGCGGTTGAATCTGATGACTAGGTCTCTCCTGATTTAGAGACTGGGGGAAAAAGTGTCCCAGAGCACTATGGAAATATTTGAAGAAATAATCACAGCTAAAGATCTGACCTGCAGAATGAAATAAGTTTTACTGAAATTAATAAAAAGCAAAGACAGGAGAAGAAGGAGCAGGAAAGAGGAAATAGGAAGAAGGGAAAAGGAGGAAAGAAATAAGAGGAATAAGAAGTATATTGTACCTGCCAAAGGGTGCAAGAAGATCTCTCCAATAGGATTCACAAAAGAGATGCCATCCTGCCCACCAGCTGTGATATCATCATTATCAGAGGCATGCCCTCCTGGGGAGAGAAGAGTATGGCTAGCTGATCAGTGCTGCATTCTGCAAAAAATGTGATGCCTCTGAAGTGTTGCATTCTTTCCTGGCACTTATCACCTGGGTTCACTCTGCAGTCTTCCAGTGGTATTAGTGTGTATAATACCACTGATGGATAAACACTCACTTGACCCAGCCAGTATGAAGGCTAGTGAAGTGACTTTATTTAATATAGGTTTCTCAGTTCAGCAAGGTAAAAATGTATTTGTCTAGAACAGAAAAAAGAAATGGAATATGGATAACGTGGGAGTGGATGAAGGGGTGATTCATCACTCCTTCCAAATACTAAATCACATAGGAACACTTCTATAACCTTGATTTCCCCAGTTATAGGGAGATAGTGGAGAGTAGGGCGGGTTTCATACTGTTCAGCTTGAAGTATCTGTGAGTCACCTTCTACCACAGTGTCCCTCTGCACTGAGTGCTAGCCCTTAACTGCAGGTGCTCTGAAGGGTATAAAATTAGATATCATGACTGATTCCTCCAGCAGACCTACCTCTGTACCCTCCACCTCCTCCTCCAGAAGTACAGGCTCCTCCTCCCCCACCAAAACCACCAGAGGTGGCCCACTGGAGCTTGTCTAGTGCCTGGGGACAAGCTTGACCTCCCTCTCCACCTTCCAGAAGGGACTTCCCAGCCTGAGGAAGAAGACTCTCATCTTGCCAGCCACCACCTCCACCTTCAGAGAGTAAGAAAATAAAACAAGAATAGGTAAGGGAAAGACAAGCAGAGGAACTCTGTAGAAAGACAGAGTGTAAACAGAATGTAGACACTTAAGGTGTATTTTCTTCTCAAGGTAACATTTTCTTTAAGTTTAAGAAATATACACACAAGCTCCTTGCTGCAATAACCAAGTGGAAATCTAAAGCACAACCTGTGGTAAGTGCTGCATAAGCCAACACCTTAGCACCAATTTCTAGCTGCATTTAAGAAATAAGGAGCCCATCACTCCCCTTCAGGATAACTGGTTAGGGCTTTCAGCCATGTGAGGTGCTGAGTTCCCCAGGGAAATAAAAATATACTGGATTTCTTCATCTCATTCTAGTGGCCCCTCTGTGAGGTTATTGCAGCAGGAGATGAACAACCACTGGATTTATCTTAGGTATGGATTCTAGGCACACCCAACAGAAGATTATAAATAAGCTTCCATTTCTGGTATAATTCCCATAACATAACTTTTGTCTTTAGGGTATCCTGGTTTCAGCCACGACAGGATTTATTTTTGCAATAGCCAGTAGGACCCAAAAGTTATTCTATACCACCTCATATCGTTGCCGCGGGGGATCGGGGGGGAGGAGGGAGTTTCAGGGTGAGGGAGAGTAAGTCAAGTAAGCATGGTGGAGGGAGCAGTGAGGTAACGCCAGTTCTGAGCTGGAAGGAGCAGTCAGGTGAAACTGGTTCTGAGCAATCGCATGTGAATAATTTGTCTATCTTGTACACTTTGTTATTAATATTGTTGTTGTTACTGCTCCATTTCTTATCTCACTGCTATTTCCAGTAATTTGTTCTTATCTCAAACCCTGATTTTCACCTTTTGTGCCTCCAGTTCTCGATATCTCACTGCAGGGAGCAAGTGGTATGTGGTTTCAAGAGTCTCAGTGAGAGCACTAAATTGGGAATTATCATTCCTAAACCACGAGATAGGGTTTCGGGGGAGTATCAGGGAAAAAGTCTTCTCTTCAAAGGCCATTGTTACAGTGTGAAGGAATGGCCTTCATCCCTCAAACATCATTTTCACTGGGTCAGTTCACAGAAGAAAGGAGTCCTCGTATGGAATAGCCTCTACTGGAGTACTCATCACCTTTCTTATGAATTCTCTTTTATCTGGTGACACACTATATAAAAAAACATCCTTACAGACTACTCAGTATATTTATAACGACTACTGCCATAGAAAAATTCCAAAAGAGAAGCCCTTCCCTTCATGCCCACAGGACAATGTGTGTATTTAGCTACCTAATTCAGACCTTGTGTGGTTTTAGCATCTCACCTGATGCACCAGTCCTTCCACTGACTCCAGGTACTGCAGTGCTGTTCTCAAATTGCTCCAGGGGTACATCATCCAGGGAGCTGTCTTGAGCCTTCAGGTAGGCTTTTCCTCCTCCTCCTGCTGCGATGAGCAAAGGTTCGAAAATCCCATCCTTCTGCTGGAAAACCCCCCATCAAACATCAGAAAAACTTCACATCCCTTGGATAGGTGAACTCACATAAACTCATCAATGAGCATGAAAGAATCCCAAAGTGGACCAAGGCCAGGGCAATGCTACTGATTATTTCACAGAATCATTACAAAAATGTTTTACATCATGTTTCTGTGCACAAAAGTAATTGTTTAACTGAACACCAAGATTTTAGGATTCATTTGTTTTAGGACTGCTGTCTGTATTAAAGTGGGATCCTGGTGTAATTCCCAGATCTGAGCTGTTAAGAACTGAAAAACCAGTTCAACTAGCTTAGTGACACTGACAAATATGATCAAGGATATGAGAAGAGATAAATAATTAAAAAGACAAAACCCAAGGAGAGACAGAAGGTGAGGGGAGGGATAGAGACAGGAAAGGAAGACTCTTTTTTCGTCACCTTTTTTTAAAGAAGTGGTTATCACATGACATGACTGAAAGTGAGAGCTAGTTGCTCTGCTGGACACTACTCAGGCAGGATGTGAAGAAGAAATACTTACTCTAAAGATGTAGGTTGCTCCTCCTCCACCCCCACCTCCCCCAGCCCATTCCCTCAGATCCTTTTTCTTTCTGTAATCTTCTTCAATGAGAGATGACTCCCCTAGGCAGATCTTCTGGGTTTCAGGATTGCTCTGAAAGGAGATGAGAGATGTACTCAAATATCAGTGAAGTCCAACTCATGAGCATTGTGTGTATATTTCAGTATAATAACATATCAGACATATATAAACCAGTATGTAGATTATCTTAGTGGAAAGTGAATTCTTCTGCAAGGACCAACAGCTAAGGGATAGGTCTGTCTGTTACCTTGATTTTTAAACTCACATTATACATGCAAGTGAAAATATAGTAATGGTGATAACTCATTATTGATACCACATAATTCATATTTCACTTATTTAGAACTTCTTATAACAAAAAACATTAAAATGTTTTTCATTATGGATTAATTCTCAGAACTTTCTTACTGCTGTATTTTTTAGGTATTTCTCAAGGTTATAAATATATAAAGCACACAGAGGTGACTGCACATAGTTAAGAATGACCTACTGACATATCTTGGAAGAATAACTTGGAGACCCAGTTTACTATTCCTGCATGGCACCAGTTTTTCTTCCTGTGCTCTCTCCTTCACATGGAATCACAGAATGGTTGAATGAGTAAGGTTGGAAGGGACCACTGGAGGTCATGTAGTGCAACCTCCTTGCTCAAGCAGACTTCCTCAGAACAAATAATTCAGACCACTTTTGAACATCTCCAGAGAAAAAGACTCCACAACCTCCCTGGAAAACCTATTACAGTGCTCAGTCACCCTCACAAAAAAGAAGCTCTTCATCATATTCATCATTCCAGTTTCTGCCAATTGCATCTCATCCCAAGATTGAGACTTGAGATTCACTGAAAATTAACAGAGGGAGAGCTCTTTCTCAATTCTGGTAGTGGTGGTTCACGGCCTCTCTTAGTGGAGTGATTCAAATAAGAGAATGAAAGATGACAAGTTAGATGAAGAACAGGGAAAAGCAACTGGGGTAAATCTGAGAGAGAATCAAGGTTTAGAGCTGCAGAACTTCTTCAGAGAAAGGAAAACAAACATTAGTTACCCAATGTACAGATTCATTAGGATTTCCAAAGTCAAAGAAAGTTAGGCTTTGGAAATGGGAAAAATAAACTGAAACTGTTTCCAGTAGAGCCTGCCAAAGGGAGATAGTTAGTGCTGGGTTATACTTTGCAATTTGGAGAACAAGTCATGAAATGCAAGGAATTAATTGACAACTTTTCAGATTATGACCAAAGACTAGAGACTGCACTGAAAAGGGAACTGCAGATATACAAATGCATGTTTTATTTAGATAGATACAATTCTTGTACTATATGAAGTGAAGAAAAGCTGGGCTTAGAATCTGTTGCAGCATCTACGTAAAGCATCATATGCTCTGGGCAAGGTAAACAGTAATTTTTAAAACCTACAAGAATAGTTTATGCATCCCAAAACACCTCAGTCTGTGGGGAAAGGAGAAAGCAGTTTTGTTCCTGGGCAGGGGTTAACTGATCACATTTCTAGAAAAAGGCAATATCAAAGAACTCCTGGTAAAAAGAGGCATTTTTGTGCCTATGTGATAAAAGGATTTTCAAATCATTTGGTCTCACATTAGAAGACGCATATATAAGTATTCATGTCCAGTTCTCGCAAGTGTTTTTTTGTCGTTACAAATACCTAACCCAGGGGGCAATGTAGTTAGTGGAAAGATTCTCACTGGTTTTGATAGGCTTTGAATTCAGACCTTAGTTTCTAAGCCTAGGGAGTATTTAACACAGTGCAGGCACAACACTGCTGGATGCTTCCACAAACGATAATAAATTATCTGAAATCCTGGCAGACAGAAAGAAACCTAGGCTGTGGAAAAACAAGAGGGGGAGCACACCACTTTCACCTACTAGCTTCCTGCTTAAAATAAGCACAAGAAAGCTGATGAGGAACTTATTTCAAAGACCAGGAGCTTAAAGCAAAGTTCCTGTGGGCTTCGTGTTTGTTTGTGCATTTTGGGATTGTTTTTCTTTTCAGAGTTCTTTATATTTTTGAGATTCTTGCTTTATTGGTTCTCTCCAGTCCCTTGACTCGATTTCATTGCTGGATTCTGGAATTTCTGTCTTTTATCACCAAACCCCCATCCACCCACTGAATCATATCTGCAAGGTCTCTGCCCACACGTTTGGTGGCTCTCACCCCAGGGCAGGCATCCTCCCCCTGCTGCCCCACTAAGATGTACAGCAGTTCATCTTTCTCCAGGTGAAAGGTGGCTGAGATGAAAACTCCGTGGGACCTCTTATTGTGGTTTTTGGCTCCCTTGCCTCCAGCTGCTCCGTAGGCAGAAATCCTGCAAGAAAAAGTAAGTAGTTAAAGAAACAACTCTCACACTTCTCATCCCCAAAGTAACTCCATCTGCAAGGTCTCCCCAGCCTTCATTTCCAAACAGGCATTGCTCGAGAGCAGGTTCCCCTCCTGTAGCAGTTCATGGCTAGTCTTTACCTCAGATCCAGGTAGACCCAGACTAACTCTACACTTGAGTACTGGAAGCAGAGACTTCAGGAGCAAATAGCATGAGCTGGTGTAGCCCAATCTAAGAGTCAAAGACTTCAGGACTAAAATGATGGCAGCACTTCTACTTGGCTGCATGCCCATTCTCACTCCTGTTCTGACCTCTTCTAAGTCACCACTCCACCCTTCTGTGCTTCACAGTAGCTCAGAACACAGATCCTTATAGCTACCACTCCTATTTCTTTGTCCCCACTCAGTACAGATACTCCCACACTTATGGTCGCTGAAACTCCACATAAACAAAAAGTAGTTAAATGTGGCTGCCTCTCCAGAACACACGGATATTCACCTGTATCGGTTTGTGGCTGGCACTCTCCAGACTTGTACTCCCCGGAGCCTGCCCTCCTTCTCCACAGTCACTGTCACACTGCTGTTCTTATAGGCACTGTCGCACTGAGCTTGAGTTGGCCCAAGAGGGCCACTGGCACCACATGTTGAGAACCACCAGAAAACAACAGTTGTGTCTCCTGTGACCAAAACAGCAAGAGTTAGGTCAAGTGTGAGTTTCCCCATATTTCTCAGATACACAATCATAGAATTGTTTATGTTGGAAAAGACTTCTAAGATCATTGAGTCCAGCTCTTAACCCAGCACTGCCAAGTTTACCACTAAAGCATGTCCCCAAGTTCCATATCTACACTACTTTTAAATACCTGCAGTAATGGAGGCCACCTGGGCACAGTGCTGGCTCATGCTCAGCCAGCTGTCAAACAACACCCCCAGGGCCTTTTCCATCAGGCAGCTTTCCAGCCACATGTGCGATAACTCACAGAACTACATAACCGAAGGACAAGTGCAATTAAAACAAACAACCGTTTCTTGTTGATATCTTTCCTTAATGATCCTTTGATAATAAAATTCACATTATTATTACTATTATTCACATAGAACATTAATCATTTCTATATAAAAAATAGATGATCAAAGGAAAGACCACGTTGAAGCAATATTTGCTATCTACAGGATTTTAAAACTCAATACATTTATTTGATCTATTTGATCACATTCTTACAATTGTTATTATTATTATTATCATGCAAAAAATGCTTAAACTTGCATTTACAATGTGAAGACTTGAAAGTTAGTGCATACTTAAATTGCTTTTATCTATTCAATTTAATGCAGCTCCCTCATAATGCAATCCACTAAAATATCACTCTTAATTATAAGATTATAGAGTACTTATATTATCCTCACTTTGTTCTAGTCATAGGACAACTACTGCTCTGGGTATAGTCACTGTTTGCTTTTTCTTCATCTCACCTTATTTCCTGCACAATATTTAATAAATCATGAACTGGAGATAAACCCCATCATTTTTTTTTTTATTATTTTTTGGGGGGAGAGGTGAGGGGGAGGTGAAAAGGGGAGAGGGACAGGACTTCTGTGAAGGGGTTTATCCAAGTGTCTCGCAGACATAATCAAATTTCTCTTCTCAGTGCCAGTATGAAATAAGAAAATATTAGGCTTTCCAGATGAGAACTAAAGCATGTACACAGAAATAAGGGTGGAAAACATCTGCCATTATGACTAATGACCATCTATGCAGCATGGTGAAAGTTTTAAGTGACTTGTCTCAGGCTCGCACAAGAAGCCCATGGCAGCAGCAACAGCCTCTTCTTATTTTCAGTAGGGGCCCTTCTCCAAGCAATTTTTTTCCTGGTTCTCATTAAACATTGTTCTTTTGTTTCTACAAGAGTGCAGCAGATAACTATCTCCTCCATTTCCCGACCCCTGTCCAAGACCCAAACATGTCCACCTTGTCCAGTAAATGGGGCCTAAGAATAAAAATTTCAATAACATATCCAAAAATTGTGTGATGCAGCACATGCACCAAAGCCAGAGTCAAAAGTAGAGCTGTCAGAGAGCTGAATGATTAAAATAGAGGTAAAAATCACAAACCATTAAAAGAAAAATTCAAATCTTGTTTAAAAGAAAAGACAAACAAAACCATCCCCAACAGATGTCTTCCTGTGAACATGCGGATGGATCACTGTGGTACAAATGTCAGCTACATTACAGAAATCTCTGTCCCTTGAGCTAAAGGGAACTGACAGCAGTACAGATTGTCACATTCCAGGTGGACATAGCCTTCAGGAGCCAGTACAGTCATACACGGGTACTTGCCAGCTGCAAAACAGCCTCAAGGACAACCTCTCCCCCTCAGCCCTTCCTTTGGATCACTCTTCTCACCCAGACAGTTGTTATCTGTCCTCCAGAGTGGTAATCTCTACTATTATCAGTAAACTAGTCCCCAGTCCCACATTCTCCTAGTTTTTCATCCACTTTTTCTATTCAGTGAGTTTCCTGATCCTTACTTATTTCCCCTCCCTGGATTTTCATCTTTACACTGCTATTCTGTACTCATTTGGTTCAGCTTCACTGCTCTCCAAATCCAAGTAAATCTCTTCCAAGCTTTCTGTGCCAGTCTACACCTTTTATTCCTGAGCTGCCTTTCGTACACTCTAAATTTGAGTCATGAACTTCTGCTTTTATTTTAAGAGATACTTCTTTTCTTTAAAGAGGACCTGCTATTTAAAGACTGGTGTGTTGGGCTCCAGTAAACTGCTTCCCCATAGTGAAACAGAGTCTACCTGACATGGTCTCCACATCTTTGCCATGGATAGAATTGCCCTTTTGCTACAGGGCAGGCAGATCACACATAGGAGATAGGAAGGGAACTAGCTTTTACAATGAAGAGACAGGTTTTCAGTACTGAATCATATACCTGAGAGGGAGGGCTCTTCCAGGGGTTTCAGAAGACGCTCATCCATACTAATCTCACGTGGGTACTGGCGTTTCCCACCAATATTATTTGGTTGTCTTCCTGTAATAGTTTGTAGAATAGAGGAGAGAGATGGAAGGATGGTAGAAAAGAGGGATGGAAAATTTCAAGATCACATGAATGAATTAAGTACAACAACAATTTGGTTAAATTAAGTAAATATTACCTCAGGCAGAAAAGGTGTTGTAGACAATCATAATTTTGTATTACTCTTTTAAGCCCATGTCTTGGGTTAGCTACTTGTATGTGTGCTAAAGTCCATTGGTCTTCACATGAATACAGGCCCTCCATGTCATCCCATGCAGGATAAGTAAGCTCCTTGGCCAGCAAATTACACTAATTGGGATTACAACAGACTTTAGGAAAAATGTAGTGTGGGAGAACAGATACCAGGTGTTGGTGGTCTGCTGGTCAAACAGGTAGGTGACAATTCTGGACAGTCAAATCAGTGGACGTGTAAAGGAGACTAATAGCAAAAATCATTATCTTTGGTTCTGAGTGGTGTGATGGCAAGTAAACCAGCCTAACAGATCACTCCCCTCTCGGCAACCAACTCTGAGCAACTGAGACCGTGCTTAGAGAATAAAATACTAAATAAAATTACATGTCACACTAACACAGACAATTATGAAATAGCAGCATACCCTTGACACAAGATGTAAATGTTTGGACAAATCCTTTCGAAAATCACAGGGCAAAACTCTGCATTTCTGGCCAGTGAAATAGGCCTTCAAAAATCAGCCCTTTCCAGAGAGAAGGGATTTCAAATCAGTTGTTGTTCCAAAACATCTGAATGCACTGAGAACACCACACAACCAATGCTGCCTTACAACAGGAAAAACTAATAACTGAACCCTTGCCTTATAATCTGTAAGCATTCAATTTCAATAGTTAAATTACCCATTTTAATGCAGATTTTTTGATTGGAAAATCTCAATAAGAGAAAGGACATACCTCCTTCCATGTTATGAACCCAGTTAATTTAATACTGAACATTTCTCATCACTTGAAAAACATTACAAATATTTCAATTTGTTCCAGTTGTAAGAATTAACAGCTGTTTGATGCCCTATTCAAAAGAGACTCACTCAGTTCCAGATGGACAATTATCTCTGCCACAAAGCCACTGCTCTAAATAGCAATAATTAACACCTTTGTTAGCTGTGTCAGAAAGGCCAAATAACTAATTGAAGCATGGCGACCTTGCTGAGCTTTTACTCCTGAGAATATTCCCCCCAGGTCTGACTGAAAGCACATTGATGGATGGAAGTAAAAGAAAGCTTTGTACTGACACACTTTGTTCATGCTGAGATAGAGAACTTCAATGGATGAGATTGTCAGGCCAGTAAAAAGTGAAATTAACCAAAACCAAATGAAATTAATCAAATACAAGAAGGAAAACAGAATGAAAAACACAATGAAGGACCAGAAAAGATGTTCCCAAGGCCTGCACTGAATTTTGAATCCCGAAGGTCACAACAGTTTCAGATATTTAGAGATGTACAAGGAGTCTGGTTATGTTTGCCAGAGCAAAGGAATGTGAATGATTCTCTAAAACAGAGAATTGATCTGTGTGTCTGCAGCGATTTTTTTCAGCATTGCAACTGAGTATCCTAAGGCACAGCCTCATTTCCAAACAAACAGTCTTTCCTCCTTCTCCAGACAGTCTCAATTCTTCACCCTCTGGAGGAAAGTTTCTGTCTCCTCTGTGTTCAGCAGCACACAAACTGCAAGACAGGTTGACCATTACCCTGTCTGCATGAGCTGCTAACTCTTAGAAGGCTGACATTTTATGCGTTGTACGACATGAACTTGTGACTTTTTCTACACACATGGTGTAGTCCTGCAGTCCAGGGGCTGCTGCTCCAGTGTATTTTAGCTTGCACTTCATCTTTTAACAGCCAACATGTTGACTGTAAATGAATGGAAGGGAACAACAATTAATTCCCATTAAGTGTATCTATATTAGAAAAATATGAAGAGCACGGAACTCCTTTCTCCAGGTTTTAGATAATGTTGTTGATTTCCCCATTGAAAAAGGACAGAGAGAAGTGCACAGGAGAAAGACAAGGCATCTCCTGCAGGCAAAGAGATAAAGTACTTCACTCCTCTGTGTGTGGAACTGTAATGGAAACAGAAGTCTTGCGGCTGAAATTAATCTGAGTAAGATGCCTCACAGTATCCTCAAGGTGTGAATGGTCTCCTCAGAGATCCCACCTTACTAATGCAGGTTGTAGTACTCCTGGAAACCTTTCCAGCTTGTCTTGGAGAGGGACAGAGAATGGGGAAGCTGTACCAGCTTCTTCCTTCCCAGTCCTTTTGGCTGATCTACTGCATTTCTAGAGAACACCTTCTTAAATCAGTGAAAGGAGGCAGTAATGAGTCTTGAACCACTCCCCACCATTCACCTCAAGCAAAGAGACTTGCAAGTCAACAGAATCAGACTGTGCTGGATCAGGGACTCTAAAGTCAAGAACTAGACATGTGCTATACAAAAGCTCTCTTTGGACAGTCTTGTCATTATTAAACCAGTCTTCTGAGAAAATGTAAATAATGCAAAGAATGAAATGTAATTTCTAGGCCAGAGTAGTAGAGTTTGATAGATCACAGACCTGTGATCTCAATTGGAACAATATAATGTTCAGAGCACAAAAAGGTAATAACAAAGGCAATGAGGAAGGCAACTATCAGCACTCTTTTTGCTGTGTCAGTCCACGTTTTCATATTTAGACACTGAAAATTCAGACCTCTTCCCATGAAAACACTAGTTAACTAAAACAATGAAATATCTTTATGTCTGTCCATCTAAAGTTCTCACAATGAACCAGACACATGCCATGTGGTTTCTGACACTGTCTTACATAAGGTGATTGTATAAACCAGAAGGTGGTTTCATCTGACGTTTTTCACAGAGAAAACATCTTTCAATGCCCAGAAGCTGCCATCCAAAGAATGGTCTGTTTGTTTTTTTTCCTTATTGATGTCTCTTGAGCTGCCCTCACTACCCAGTTTTCTCCTCTTAAATCTTACTGAAACTTTCCATTTTGAGGTATATGGAAAACCTCACCTTCTTTCCCATCTTGCAAACATAAACACTGCTTTTAGTCTGCACTGGATTTTGTAGAGAATTGAACTACAGGATTGAAATAGATGGAGAAAATAATATTTTCATCCTAGCAATAAGCATCTCCTTCCTTCCTGCCATACATCCTTCCTGCTGCCCTTATGAAAAGACTTTACTGCTTGGATTTTAATTGGCTCTGTCTCTGACATCTGAAACCTGCCCTTGCCAGGGAGAAATAATTTCATTACTGAAAACACAGCAGAGCTACTGGGCTTCTCTGCAACCTAACTGAATTAAAGTCATGAGAAGACAAATACAAGGGGTTGCTATCAGAGGCGAGAAAACATCAATTTGCACAGAGGACTCAAGGAACAGTGGAAAGTGCAAGTCTTCTCAGAAACATGTTTCCTTTGTGATGTGTTTCTTCTGCATGACTCACACTTCTCTGTGTCATGCCTTCAGGTGGGGTAAGTACCAGATGCTCCTTGACATCAGTACGATTTATACCAGTTGAAAATAAGGAGTAGCTTGGGCAGTCTAATGGACAAGCTCTGACAACATTGTTGGAGGGCATTTGTACCCCATCTATTTGCAAAAGGATGCATATCTACACTAGACCCAGCAAAATGTTTGTGGGTAAACTGGAGGCTGTATCTGCTCTCAGGAAGGCAATAAACTCCAGCAGCTGGGTGCACATCAGCTGGCACAATTGCATCTGGAATCACCCTCTTCAATTTCCTCAAGATTTCAAAACAAAGTGTGAGCATGGAGGTTCCAAAGTGTTTGGGAGCCAAAGCTGTTAAGGAGCTGGAGTGAACAAATGACACTACCATGAAGGAACAGCTTTATCTCTTAATTTCAAACTAAAATATGCATGCTTAGTATTTTATAGAAAAGTGGTTACTGCTCACAGAACAAAGGGACCAAGAACAGGAGATTGAATCAGAAAATGATGGGAAGGAAAAGGGGCTTTTGTTGATGAGCTTTTAACACAGGTTTGTTTTAATATAAGCCTTCCCATTTGCTATGTTAGGCTACAGCTAGCCACTGCAGGGACACGTTATTACACTAAATGCTGACAGGGGGTGTGGTGACATGAAGTGTGGCACAGGACCACCAATATACATTTTGTCTGCAACAGAAGTCACAATTCAAGTGTTACATATCCTCCAGTTCCTTTACAACAGAGCATATGTCTTTTCCCATGGGACAAAAAGGTCATTTCTTTTATTGGTATGTGGTTCAAGTATCTAACTTCTTACCCCTTGTTTGCTAAGAAAATCCAGCTCTTGCTAACATGTCTTACAAGGTAGCAATGGTTCCATTTTTCTGTGGAATGTATAGTCATCAGTCATGTTCACAGTAAGGAAGCAACGGAAAGTTGTTATATATCTGGCAGTGACAGGTAATGCGCCTCCTCACAGAGTAAAACAAACTTGTTGGAGTAATCTAAATTTTATTGTCAGAGAGTCACTTTATTCCTTATTTTTCTTCATTTCCTCCACTAAAATATGGTGACTTTCCCCTTTGATTTCAACAAATTCCCTTCAGCTATCAATTGCCAGGGTGCATAGGTCAGCAGGGACTGTGGAAGAACAGTGTGATGTAATCCTTCCACTTAGGGGCTAAGGAATAAGTCTAGTGTTTCTCACCAAGACACATGGACCGGTCTCAACCATATGATACAGAATATCCCAACTTAGAGAAAAAAAGAGCACTAGGAGAGTTCAACAGACCATAAAATTGCCTCTACTTGCAGTCTTCAGTAGGTTTGAGATAAAATGGCATTGTGCTGAAAAAACTAACACAAATGATCCATGTGCACTCTGTGGGCAGAATAGAACATGTGTCCTAGGTCTGTGGGACGCTGATTACACTACCCAAATTCTTCAAGAAGTTCTGCAACAGTTGCGGCTCACCGTCAGTGAAGCAGTCCAGTCCAAATGTAATATTGTCGATAGCAATGTCAGCTTGGGAATTCCAGCCCCAGGTTGCCAGGAGTTGCAGTTCAAACCTTTGCAATAAGACATAAGTTTTAGGAAAGACCAACAAAGGTGCAGGAGGGAAGAAATGAAATCAAACCAAGCCAAGCCAAACCAAAACCAACCCACCCTAAAATCACAATGTTTCCTTAGCATGGACACATAATCATCACCATTTACAATGTTTCCTCCAGACAAGCCCTGCTGAGCAGCCAAAAGGGCTTGCTGAATGTCTTAAATGCTCATTAGTAAGGACTAACATTAGTAAGGACCAACCAACATTCATATAATTCCACAATTAATGGGGAACAAGAATGGCAGACCTACTTCCCTGCTGTCTGCACACACATGTAGAGATACAAGCTACTGTCTCCCAATAATAGTTATACACAGACAACCTTCTATGTTAAATTACCAGAAACAGTTAGGGAATCGGACACGTGTAAAAGGGAAGGGGGGAAGATAATCTCCTTCTTTATACCCCAGAGAGTTAGAGTAAAAAATGAACACAATATCCAAAGCTCTTGGGCCTGATCCTCAGCCAGTGTAACTCAACAAGATGACATGAGTTTATTCAGGTCGGGACATTTTAAATTTCAGCCATAACTCCCTGAGGTGTTAGCTCTCTGGGTTGTCTCACCTCTTTCCATTATGACCAGTTATTAGTTATCTAGGAGCTCTGTTATGTCCCATGTGCATTGCTACATTCTGAATTCAAAAGGAAGAAAGAAAATGGGTTGAAGGATCTCCTTTTAATGGATAGGATTGAATAGTTTTTCATTAAATTTCAGAAATAAACAGATGTCTGATGTCTAGTCCATTTAGAGCTTATTAAAAGCATATGGAGAGGACCTCTACTGCAGTCACTGGTGAAGCTCAATGGTGATTTATGAGGGATTGAGCATTGACCTGCCTTACACATTAATCATTCAGCCTAGGAACACACTTGTCCTAAATTAGTGGCAATAAAATATGTGTGTGTATTCCACCCACCAACCAAATGTTGGCTGATATCCGTCATCAGGATAATGTTGCATAGCTGCATCGAAACCTTAGGGGATAAGCTGCTTTTACCCTAGCTCAGGATGACCCCTTGTGCTTAAATGAAAGCATCCACACCTACAGGATCTTAGCGCTCTGGGAGTAAGTGTTGGTGCAGTGAATGCAATCAAGGGTCTCTTGAATAACCACTCTTTTAGCTGTGGGGTTAGAGGGGGAATTTTTCATTTGATCCCCTTCCTACAGAAACACTCCTCTTCATGAACAGGTTTAGCGATAGTTTTGCATTTTCTAACCTTGTATGTAAGTCCATTGAAACAGCAAGTTTCCCTGGCATTTGATGGAAGAGAGCCATAGCACCTTGAGCCCAAACCGGGGCACTTTTAGGACCCACAGGCATAGATACAGCACCACAACCTACTTCTTACTTTAGGCACTCACATGACATTATACCTTTGGTCAGATCAGTCTGCTGCATCTGGTCCATGGAGGCAGAGCAGTGCATGACACTGCAGTATAAGGTAAATTTCTGCTCCAGCTGAATACAAGTAGGAACTTGGGGAATGGTCTCCCTCCCCCAGTGCATGAGAATAGACATCTCATAAGCTCTGGCTCTGCATGCCTCATAACTTCAGAAAAAGGGGAACAATTTGCCTTTTGAACTTTGTGCTGTGTTAGCCAGAGGGGTTACCAGTGTTCCTGCTCATTGAGCTCATTTTGCTGACTCCAGCAGATTACATTCTCCAGCTCTCTGGTGTCTGGACTTTTGTATGTTTGTCTTCTGACAGTAGCCTTTTCCCCTGTGTGTGGTATGAACCAAGTAAGTGAATTTGCCAGCTGATCACCAGAAGCAGTTTTCCAAGTAGTTAGATGCCCAACTGGGAGGCTGATCAGCAAACTGTCTAGACTTCCTTCTCTCCTAAGAAATAAATTAATTGGAGGGAGCTCTTGCTAAAAACTTATCTGTATATCACTTCCATGGCTTCCTCATTCCTTCACTAAGGCTTCTCTACATCTGGTCCATTAAGTTCCGGACCTGCTACAGCAACTATTTGTGCTACAATCCTTGCCTAGTCCTTCTCCCTGTGTGATCTGTCCCCTTCTTACCCATTTTATTACCAGCTATCATCCCTTTAAGGAACCAGGGAAAATTATAGCCCTCTAGCAAGAGAAGGACAGGAGTCTCCAGAAGATTCAGGATACAGAAAAACAAAGTGACAGCACGAAAAATTTCTCTAAGCACAGCATTGCTAGAGTTTGCATTACCACAGAAAGCTGACAGCACCCATAAATGCGCAGAAAAAGTAATTCAGAGAGGTTTATAGCAAACTGTACTAAAACTGTACAACAATGTTCGTTACACACCTTTGTTTACAGTCATTTGCAACTTCACTAACCTTAAAGCAATTTGGGCCGAACTTTTCTATTTTGAGTGATTTGGTATGACTTTTCTAGCAGTCAAAATGTTTTACTAGTCTTGAGAATGAGAAAATGCAGGGGCTCATCATTTTGACCATGCTTAAAAATGCTGGTAATTTTTAAGCACTTTGTGCTACCAGGTATTGGAAATTTTTGAGGAAGAGAATCACGTGGCAGAGATGAGCTTTTTTTCCCATGTGAATGAGAATCTGTCAAAATTTTAAGAAAATGCCTTTTAAATTTTTTAATCCCTGACACTTCCATGCCTGGTATCGGAACTAAAGACTCATACAGGAATTGGAGGGTTCAGGAAACCAGCATAAGGGACCATATATGAGAGGAGGCCGATGGTCTTAAATACTGCTGAAGAACCCCATGGTGTCTGCTGCAGATAGGTTCACATGAAAGTGCCTTAGGAAAAGAGCTGTTCTGGACAAATGTATGGGTCATACTTTACACATGCATAAATACACATGCAAACAGATGCTAATCCACAGGGCTCCAGACTGTGTCAGACAAGAATATTAAATACAGTGCCAGCAGGCAGACCAATCCTACCCTAAACGAATAATACATGGCAAATTATATATGGTGAACACATGATAATAGTGAGAGCAAAGATAATCATGCAATTAAACCTGAAACATTCTCACTCTCTCTCTCTCACTTCCAGACCAAATACCTTAGCCTTTTACATAAAGATGCAAAGAATATTTAAAGTTAAAAGGAATTTCCTCACACCTTCTATTCCCTGAAATTTTGAGACATTATTTGTTACCAGTATTGGGTAGATAGATTTCCATTTTTAATATTCAGTATGTGTATAGACTGGGAGGTTTTTTTTGTATTAAGTTTCATGTGAAGGAGTTGTTCCTGAGGAAAATTAAAAAGAACAGATTGGAGAAACTGAAAACACATTCCTGTTGTGCAAAATAACAGCTACAGAGCTTGAGATGGAGGGACACTGGGTGAGGGAAGAGAAATACCTGAATAAAATTAGATCACATTGAAATTCTTTGAATCTTCAATATTTGACTTCATTTGAGAACCAAAGTTGCATTGCATTTTCAAATCTAAACCCTTGAAAACTTTTGTTTTCAAGGCTGATTTGGGCAACAGTGTTTTCCTGAGATTATTGCATCAGTGATGTGCCAACAAATGATCTCCAGCTGCCTAGGCTGCACTGGTATAGATCGTAGACTAGACAGTTGTATTGGCTAAACTGTGATTTGACCACCTATTTGACTGACATGACTTTTTTTTACTGTGGGAGTACAGAGTGCAGCTATGCTAATATAGCTGCTTACCTACTGGGAGCACTTTGCCACTGCGAGTATACTGGCTTTCTCAGACTGGTAAAATGTTTTTAGTGCAGGTGTTTCCTATTCCCAACCTAAGTACTGCTTGAGGCTGCGCAGAAGTGCAGTCACATGGTGTGGGCTTGTGTTGAGCTGGGCTATGTGCACAAAGATATGCACTTATACTTTCTGAGCGAGCAGAATCACTTGAAATGGCCCTGAAAGAAGGTAAGAATGAAAGCAACACTTCACAATAAAGACAGTAACAATTTACTAAATCTATAGGCATAACCCTGGATGCTGATGAGGGAGCTCTTACCTGTTCTGAAGCACCGGCATTGGTAAGGTGATGAGAAACCAGTGGTCACTCCAGCTCCCTGCCCTTTCCCACATTGGCAAAATGATTGGAGCTCCCTTTCTCTCTTCCTTGACAGAGAAGGAGACAGTACCATTGTAGCTGCCAAATACATGCACTGAGAACTGGATCTGTAATAAAGAAAGAAGAGGAAAAGAATGGTAACCTGTGACAAAAAGGGAGAAGTAGTCACTTCTCCCTTCCCTGGGGATTTGAGACACCAAACCTCTGAGCCTGGGTCAAACGGCTTAATCACAGAGATCACTAAGCCCCCACTCATTGATTGTGTAAGACTCAACAGCATTCCTAACACAGAATTTCTTAGGGAAGACCCTACTGACACTCCTGTTGGACAGCTGTTCTTTAGCCACTGACAACAACAGTATCCACGGCCTTGTACACCATCTGGGTGTGAGAGCACTGGTTTCCTTGTTATCACCTTCTCTGAAGGGCGACTTGTCCTGCCCTAAATACCCCTCAGGTGAGGAGTATTTCCTCTGGAGGCAGGAAACCTCAGTCCATATACTTGCTCCAACTCATAGGCACCATCTCTATTGTAGCACCACACGACAGGTGAACAACCCGATCTTGAGGCCAAAAAAATATTTTGAAGCAGGAGTCATTCCTGGTCTTTTTGGAGCAACCACTTCCAGTTTGCCACAGAGCAAGAGAAAACTGTCATTTCTACTATTGCTTTGAATGCTCAGCTGTCCTGTATGTTACTGAGAGCTCTGGTATGGGCAGGAAAGTGAGCACACACACGTGCTGCAAAGCACAGACACGGGAAGTTGCTTGCTCCTGAAATGTGGGTTCAAATCCTTGCCAGTGGAGGAGAGAATAGATCTAGATCTCCTGTGACATCCAGACAATAACCAACAGCTAATGCTTCTCCTCTCCTGGTTTTGTAAAGTTATCTCCAAGCATATTTTATTTTATTGGAGTTAGCCAGCAAACACAACCTGGGTTTATAAATAAATATAAATGCTGAAGCCACACTTCTGGTACCTGCACTGTATTCCTTTCCCCAGCTCTAATTAGGAGGCACCAAAGCTTTCTCTTTTTCCTCTAGCGAGGTTCCAGCTCAAACTTGCAGCTTAATATTCCAAAGCGTTATAACTATAATAATATTTAATAGTTTTAATTCCAACATCTCAGAGCTGTCTAAATCTCTTTGTAAAGACTTGGGCTCAGGACAACTTATGCGATTTTATCCAGGCTAGGTTGCCCTTACCTTTTGAAATTCCTGAAGAATGTAAACAGAAGTTTATTAACTTCGTCTATTTCTAGAAAATCTAATGCCTTCTAACGCCACACTCCTGTTCTCAGTGAAACTGTCAAGTTTGTTAACTCCTACAAAAGTATCACGGAATTTATGAAGAGAGGTCTCAGCAGCAGGTACGCTGAATGGCTCAACAGCCCTGCCAACCAGTTCCCTTTTCTACAAACCAAGGCTAACCCACACAGTTCAGCTGCTGGGTACATTTTGGAAGAATAGTTGGTACAGGTTGGCTGGAAAGTTTTCCGTAATTAGTGGCTGATTTGGGACTCTCGCCTTCACTTTACTGGGGACGCACCTCACATCTCCTTTCCAGTTTTCAACTAGCAGCTGGCTGGCTAGCTAGCCAACTAGCTAGGCAGTATAGACAACTCTTCTGCTTTCCAGAGTTTTGCAAAGGGTGCAGAGGGACAAGATAATGGGCTAATTGTGCAAATAGTGCCTACAGCCTGACAATTTACTCCACAAAGGTGTTAAGACAGTGATATACCTGATAGCCCTCAGTGGCAATACTGGCAGGCAGGCTGGTACTGTAAGCCTTAGCCATACCGCTCATCTGAGTGCTGTCTGCTCGCAGGTAGAGGAAATGTCCTGTGAACATAAAAGTGAATCAGAGAAGACAAAATGATATTTCACTTTTTTGTGTAATCGCTTGAAATAGTTTAACATCATTAATGTTAACGCAGGTAAGTAAGTGCACACAAGTGTAAGCATGGCTGAAAAACCTCAGATGTCACTCTAGATCTTCCCATACAGGGGCTCACATCAATCTACAGCCTGAATTCCTGTACCATTAGCATCAATGACTCTTGCTGAGACAAACACTCGGTTGGAAGAGCTTATCTGTAGTCTTTGTTTTCAACAGACAAACAGGACACTCATATGGACACCCTTGATTTTGACAGAGAACTGTGAGACAAGACTTATGTGTGTTAGCACTTCTGACTTTCAACCTGAATATGTGAGAGTCTGGCTTCCCTCCTTCTTAATTACCAAGTTGACACTTCTGCACTTCTGAGAATGTTTTGACTCTTTTTTTTTTTTTTATTGTAGTATTTTATGGCACAGAAAGTGTATGATCACTTTGGATATGCTTACATGTGATGCTCTTCCGAACCCAGTGGTGGAGTTTGGCAAGGGTCTTCAAAAGATTTGTTTTCACAAGCTGCCTAGTTCTGTTGGGCAATTTTTATTTTGTGATGCAACAGCTATCATATTGCTGTTGAAGTACTCTGCAATTGCATAGCTCATAAGAATAAGAAAGTGGGAAGAAGTTACACAGAGAGAAGAAAATCCCTTAAATAATTTTTTAAGGTGGAGGAGAATCCTAGTTTCTCATAGTTGTGTTAATTTTGTTGCAGAACTTGTTTACTCTAAGTTTTGAATCCAGTTCAAAAGCTAATTTTAGCTATATTTGAAGTTGCAATAGATAATACTGATGCTAAAGTTCATTTGGCAATGGTGCCAAAATTTCTAAATCTATTAAAAAAACTTAAGTTCAAGGCTATTGTGTATATGTAGACACAGAGAGTGTGAGAGAGAACTATGAGGAACCTACCACCAGTGGCTTGCAAGGTAGACCCTACAAATGAGTCATCTTGAATCACTTCAGAAAAGCCCTGAATAGACCAAGGAGATCCTGCAGTTTCATTCAGTGTCCAGCCACATGGACCCTCTTCAAAAGAGCAGTGTGAGCCCTCTGGGAGACTGTCTACAATTGAGAATAAATAAAAACAGCAAAATAGGAGAAACTTGGTTATGGAAGAATACAAACAACAACAAAAGTGAAAAGTCAATGTGGTTGTCCAAGCTACCCCACCTATGCTACACAGTTTTTCAATGTCAAAATAGGTGTTATTTGTTTATTTTCAGAGTCACCATCGGAAAGCCAACACTTTGCTTCTGGAAATATTTGAGACTTTGCCATCCTCTCTGCTTTAGATACTGTGCAAAACTGCAGCTCCCATAATCTAAGGAATGGGAAATCACTGTCATATGTTTGTAAAGGCCTTGCTGCATGTGGCATTGCAGGCATCACAGTTTTCTCTGTCCACTCAAAGGAAGGCAAATCAACAGATTATTTTCGATCTCTGACACTGTACTTGCAATAAAGCTACATTGTGCTTCTCAGAGCTACATATACTGCCAGGGGATTTCTCTGTCCTGATGTGCAAGGACTTTGAACTGGGATCTTGGAAGGACAGATTTATGACATTGTTGATGGCTGACACTGGAAAGATGATCAGCACCTTCCACAGAAGGGAAGGTTTAGATCTTGTGTCCAAAAGGAAATGCTGCAGACATCTAAATAAGGTTTTTTCTTTCACTGAAGTAGCAATAACTATGAAAGGAAGGTCACTGAGCTCCTTCCTGCAATATTTAAAAACTCAAACAAATAAAAAAAAATTAATCCATTTTATTCCATTTAGGGTGATTTCAAAGAGAATATGGATATCCAATTAATGTAAATGGGCCAAATTAATTCAGGAGGTAAAGTACTGCATTAATCTAGAGATAAAATCAATTTATTTTTCACTCTAAATTATTTCTTCTCTTAGGATGAAGGTTCCCACAAAGTGCCATGCCACATACTCACCACACCTCTCTCCTTTCTGTTCTTTGGCAGGGCAGTCACTGATGAATTCACAGATCTGTAGGTGGCTGACACAGCCTCCATGAAGGCAGGGGAAGGTGGAGCCTTTGTCATATATAAAAAGATCTTGATTTTCTTTATCTAATGGGAGAAAATAAAAGAGAAAGAAGACCAGAGGTGAGTTGACAGAATGTGTATGACCCTTCATGAGTATTAACCTTCTCATGTAGGACCTCAGAAATTGTCCTTTGGATGATAAATTATACTCATCTCTGCTTTTTTATGTAGGTTTTTATTCAGAATGACATTCCTGCAAATCACCTGAGCTCTCATGAGAACCAAATTTATTGCTCCTTTCTCATGTGCTGCTTCTGTTGTGCTTTCTTTAGATAATGACTTTTTTTTTTTTTTTTTTTTTTTTTTTAATGAAGAAGCTTGCAGTTTCCTACTGTGATGTGCTCCTCAGTTCTGCACACATGACTGTGCACCTGCCAGGCAGCTGTGGAATGCTGCACGACACTGGGGCTGGAGGCAGAGATACTCACTTAGCTCCAGTCCTGGAAGACAACTGCGATGCTATGAGACTCAGGTGTAACTAATTTAACTCATTTCATGAGCACTCATGTGCTGGTTTCCAGCTGTGGCATCCAGCCTGGGAAGATAGCTCGCTGCGCAGGAACTTTATTCATGGATCTTTAGCTGGTCTGGTCAGTTATACTCTGGAAGCATTTGACTGATTGCACAGGTACCCATCAACCAGGCTGAACACAATTTTTAAGTCTGATACTTCCCAAAAGCCTGACTGTAATGTACCCAGCCTGTCCTGTGGATGCATCTGTGCACAGGTCTGTTATGGACTGCCAGATTTGTGTAGTTCTCTTCTGGACCTGCTGCCCTTTATCAGAGCTCTGAACACAAGATCCACTGGGATTATTACTACTCTGGAAAAAATGCAGAAGTTAGGGAACCGATTGCAGAAGAAAGAGAAAAGAACACTTCTGCAGCCATCCATGTACACAATATTTTTTCATGATACTCTGTTGTGATAGATATATGCATCAGGTTACTTAGAGACTTGAGAGTGCTTCAGGCTGCATGCATCCCTCCAAAACTCCAGGACTGTCAAAAAATATATTAAAAATAGAGCATTAGTTAAATTAAAAGATTAATGGTTGCAATACAATTAAATCTCTAATAAGATTAAAACCAGTCTCATAATATATTATGAAACATCTCTGTGAAACCAGGTTTTCTTTTTACATTACATTTCAAGCTGTTTCTACAGAGTCTCCAAAGCAGTTGCAATAATATCGTATTAATGTACAAAATCCAGGAAGCGAAGATGATTATGTCTCCAACCTGAAGGATGCCTGAGCCAACAGACTCTTGCACTTCCAAGAAGCCTAAATGACACCAGCAAGGTTCTGCACAGCTATTGAGGATCATTTGCATGACATTCACAACAGAAGTGTAAGCTCCAGGTAAAACTGAGGTCTGAGATGAGCACTTAGTACTTTGGAGAAAATATTACATTACAATTATTTTTATTTTAGACAGAAATTCTCAGCCTGGCAGTAGTGAACAGACCCATGGAATGCAGATCAGTGTTTCTTTCCTTCATACATTTGGAAGATAAAGTCCAAGTATGAAAAAGGTTTTGGTGACACAGGATAGTCTTTTGTTCCTGACTATTTAGGAAGTAAAAATATTAAATGCTACAATGATCTAGGTAAAGGCTTTTTTCATTCTTGTTGCTGAATGCAGCATAAGCACTGGGTTTGGTTGTTTTGGGGTTGTATTTCCCATACAAAGATCAAGCAAAACAAAGCTAAAAAGAGAGAGGAACACTTAAATTAGTTCTATAACTCTGAGTTTCAACCCTGCCTTTGGAATGCATTTACATTTAAATATATAGATAATATACATACAAATGTGACCCTTGACAGGTAAACACTCACAAAAATCCCACAGGAGACTCAGCTTTCATGTAAATCCTATGTGACTACCCCTCATCACACTCATCCATTTTGGTGAGGACGCATTTGGTTATTCCAAACCTGTCTGTATTGCAGCATACCATGAAAGCAGTTCCTGAGTTGCAAGGAGCCCACTGCCAGTACTCCAGCTTCCTGAGCTCCACAGTTTGAATACAGCAGCGTGATTTTAAAAGGTCTCTCTATTCGTCCAATCTGGGCCACCAGGTATTTCCACTTCATCCTAGAGGATAACAAAATACTATAGACATACACGCAGAACACTGGAATCCATGGAGTCTCCAGCATAAAGATTTTGCATGGTACCAAAGAGAAATAATAGTATCCACATGGGAAATAGGTCAATGAATGTAAATACCAACATTACAAATGGGTATTACTATAAAACAAGTGATGTTCAGCCTAACACGCTCATGTCAGGTTATCTTTGCTGCAGAACCTACTGCTAATGATGAAAAGATCCAACCACTCCCAATGATTCTTAAGTGATGCTTAAATTATCATCAATTTCAGACACCCCCACCCCAACATGTGCTTTCCACACACATAGTTGTGTTTTGTTTGCTCTTGAAAGTACAGATCAACCACACAGCTGCACAAGTCTCTAGATCTCCTCAAACCAACACTGACATTGCATGTTCTGGAAGTGTCTGGCCCTGAATGTTTCTGGGTTGTGTCAAGAGTGAGAAACTTTTCCTGTGTGTTGTCTGTCTAATTTCCCACCTCAACAAACCACTATGCACCCAATATAGCAAGGGGAAGAAGAGAAGTGGTGTTCAGGAAATGCAGATTGCACTGGCCATTTATATTTCACTACAGAACAAATGCCATAGGCTCTAGACTACAAAAGTTTCTCAACTGTACAGCACTTGTGACAGTTCAGAGAAAGACAGATGGCTCCATGCACACTGATTTTAAAGATGGTTATAAGACATCAAAAACTGCAGAGATATGAAATGGGAATTTTTGAAATACCTCATTCAAAGTCAGGGTATTTAGGTGTTATTTAAAAAAATACATCAGGGTTATTACAAGTATTTTTACTTTATTTTTATTTTAAATAACTCTTCTTGTGCCTCATATTAACAAGACAATAAAATACAGTTAAAACTACATGTTACTATTTTGTAAAAGGATTGTAGCAAGGATAGTGACAAAGGAATTCTTGTTGTAAGCTCTCTTCTTTCTCCATAGGGAGATAAATTTACCCATACTGCACACACTGCTTATGTTGACAGGGCTCTACTGGACAAGTGACCTAAGTCAGTGCCAGTGGGCTGATAAGAAGGCATTAAGTGTAAAGATAGGTTGCTCAAGTTTTGCTTTAGTATTACTTTTCATTTGAGAAATGCCTTCAGCTGCATGATCATTTAGCCCTCATCCTGCACTAGAAATACATAAGAAGGCAACACCCAGACTACAAACACATTTCTACTGGACTCAATATGAAAATCACAGACCACCTCATTTGCAACTGGTAAAAAATCCAAAGCAACTTTAATTTGCATTATTCCCTTTGTAAACCTATTATATACCTTTTTCTGTATAGAGTGTCTTACTGTCCCTTCTATAGCATCCACCTACCTTCCGCTTTCACTATTGTACATACACATAATTATCCACAAATACCCAAAACTCATCTGGAATTGACAATAATGCAAACACTTGTTATAATATATTCACCATAATATATTAATTAGTTCAATATACTTTAACTCAGCTTCAGAATTGTAAAAATTATAATTGCACCACCTCTACTCCCCAAAAAAGGAGAACAACTGTTGCTCTTTCATTTTGTATATATCACATAAATACTCTTATAAATATATCCCCCCCCCATCACACTGTGAGATCACATCTGAGACCAGCTGGCACTGAGCCAGAACTGAATCCCTCCTGCCACATGGCACAGCTTTGTTCATATCCCTATTGCATCCTATTGGCCACAAAAATGAATGGGCCTTTATCAAATTAATTCAATGAGCCACTAAAGGTAAAGACACTCTAAAAATATTTTAAATTTACCCATTAGGCATAGCAGACTTTCCAAGCATTGAGGCATAATCTCTACCAAGTCACAACCCACCCTCCAGCTGAGACATCACAGTATTGCCAATGTTAACATACCCCTGAGCGCAGGAACCTGTGCCACACAGCCTCTGATTCACAGTGTTACATTTAGTAGTAGCAACTAAAGAGCCCCACAGCTGAAAGCAATAATTAGTTCAGCTGCTGCCCCTTAATCCTATCTGTTTTATGAGCCAGACACTTTGGAACTTGCTGTGTATATCAAAACAAATCAAAACTACTAGTCATCCAAGTCAGTAAACCAACCTCTGAAATACCATGAATTAGGAAGACCAGACCATTCTGTCAGCTCTGTTGGGAGAACTGTGGCATCTGGTAGAAAAGTAAGGCCACCATCTTGAACTACTACTACTGTGAACTGGCAACTCTTCTGAGCCCTAAGGTTCCATGAAACATCCTAGCTCTGCACTGAAGTATCTCTGGTACTGGAATTTGCTCCATTTATAACACCATAGCAAAAGCTTTCAAGCATCCAGAGACTGCAAAAATGACAAGTAGCTTTGCATCACACAGTACTTCCATGTATCGAATCTTATCATCATCATCATGGTATTCCCCTTAAGAGAAAGCCTCACCCCCTAGATCCAACTGCAGCAAGATTTCTAAAGCTGTAAATAATTACACCTCTTTTTCTTGGTCCCACTACTGAAACAGGGGCTAGTCAGAGCCAATGTAATTTTCTTAATGGAATCAGGAATGAAGCCCATTGCTGATCTAGCAGAAGATGGATCATTGCAGCAGGCTTCCAGATAAGCTAAGCTTGGCAATAATTTTACTATTGATTTTATGTCAAACCAGATCTCAAGTAATGAGGTAATATTACTCTTCTTCTAAACAGAGATGTTAAAATTGATTTGTACACACAGAAGAGCTACCGGGGCATGACATAATTTTGAGAAATTTGCATGGATAGAAAGTTTGGAGTTGCAAAACACTTAATGCTTAAGGCAAGAGAATTCAAGATTCACCCTGCAAACTTCTAATTTCAGCTTTTGATTTGTAATTTCAACTTTTGGTTTTCATTAGCCTCTCAATCTCCTCTGCTGAACAAATGTTTTCCTCCCTCTCCTTACCAATCCTTTCTATGCCATGGCTTTCCATATTCAACAAAGGTGACTGAGAATTAATTTTAGAAAGATTTAATATAAAGAATAACCATTTCTTCATTAAGAGTGAAAAATGCAATACAGGAGAACACAAAAGCTGAAACATTTTCTAAATTAGGGTGACTCACTGCATGGGTTATTGCACGAAGCTGCATATGGTAGATGCTTCTACAGTTAATCAGTTAACATAAAAATTAGGAGTTTTACATTAGTTTTCTACATAAAGGAAGCTGTTGTCTGTAAGTCCTCACAAGCATACAGTTCTAACCACTGGATTTAAAAGAAAATAGAGGAGAGAGTAGAATACATGCCCACCTCTCTTGCCTTCACCAACTAGTTAGAGGGTTATTCTTTGGCCCAGTGTATTTTTGGGTGCAAGTTCAACAGGTGCATGAGGGACACTAACTAAATCATGCTCCCAGATTAGTGTTCAAAAGTCATAGTCTTATATAACAGCTGGACAGCCTCACCTTTTCTAGATTCTCTTTTTAATTGAAACGGCTGTGCTCATTGTTGTCAGCATGCATTAGGCATTTTCTGAGGACCTTTACCAGACTACTCCCTTGTCATCTGTACAGCAGGAGAAGTTAAATAACTTTTGTGGATAAAAGCAATCACACTAGTAGAAGAGAAGTGTCAAAAATGGCAAGTTTCGACCAGTGTCTCAGAAGGTGGTGGAGCATTTTATCACCACCACCCCTCCAGAAATAGAGAGAAGACAAAAACCTAAGAAATAAGCAGTTTTATGAGGTTGGATAACTGAAAACCCATGTGTGCACATGGCTGTGAACTCTTTGTTTTCTGACCTACCAAGACTACCATGGCCAGCGCATTATATTTCAGAATAAAAACAGAATGAAATCACCTTATCTTATTGACCACAGAAAGGGAAAATACTATCCCTGCTCCAAATGATGCTTTTTTATTTTTACTGAAGTGTGAGGACTTAGAGTTGAAAGAAACTAGCCCCTTACTGAAATAGTTTTGTCTGACAACACTGAAATAATTGTGGTCCACAACAAACGCAAACACGTGAAACCAGTCAAAAACACAAAGGACTCAAGAATTTTCAGCTGTAGCTGATTCTGGAACTGTGTGCTAAAGACAAAAAGGTGGGATAAGCAAAATAGCAAAAATGTTAATAAATAAATAAATAAATAAAGGTAAAAAGACCTTAGTTGTAACCTGAACAAGTGCCAAAACTGCAACCCTGAGAAAGTGAAGACAGCTTTATGAGCTAAGTACCAGACAAAGAAGGCTTGGACTTGCAAGCAAGGTCACAGGCTCTTGATGTTTGAGCTTTATGCATATAATGAGAAATATAATTTTATATATTTTTTGTAAATACATAGAATCTCAAGCGCCTCAATCCCTGAGCAGGTCTCCCTCTAATGGTAATGACTCGGAAAACCATAATGTACAGGTGTAGTGTATAACAATAAATACTGTCACTTTGTGACTTTGTCCAACTTATTCAGAGGACGTGGAGCTGAAAGTCCATCTGTTTCTTTATTCTTTCAGGTATACATGTGAAAAAAAATACTGGCAGCTTCAGTACTATCAATCTAATGATAAATCCTAGCAGTTAGTGAGGTGGACGGGACAGCCAGCAATTTTCTCTTATACATATATCTAAACTTTTGAGAACTGTGTAGTTCATGGATCCTGAAGGAGAAAACTTCAGGAGAAGATTTCCAGGTCCAGAGAGAGGATAGTTCACTGAAGGAGCTGAAGTTTATGATGAAATGTAGCTTGACCATGGAACTGAGAGGTGTCAAGAGGGACCGAAACAGGACCTTCTAGAGTGCATGATTATCTGAAAAAAGTGCCACCTAGCATTTTTTTTATGTCTAAATTTCTACTCTGATCTCAAGACAATCCCTTGGTAGTGATTGTCAATGCTTACACTATGTACTACACATGGGCATCTATCTCAAGGCCGTGTGCTCGTTGTCGTCCTTGTTCTGCTCGAAATTGCATAGCAGTGTTTGGCTGACACAGAAAAGCTTGTAGAACTCCTATTCCATATGGAAAGACCCTGTAAAGTGGCAGCACTTCAGGGTGATTTCACTTCTCAGCAAGCAATATTGTTAAAATCTTAGTCACAGAGAGAATGTTCATTTCAGGTTACCTGCCTAGCAAGAAGCAGCTCAATCACTGTGTTGGAAACAAATTCTACTCTGTCTGCATGGTCAGATTTTTTTCTGAATTGTATCAAGATTTTAAAGAGTTTCCCTCTAATGAGGGGGAAAAGGAAGGGTATTTTATCTAACAGGGTTTCTATCTCTCGTTTGTGTCTTTTCTATCCCTCCTTTCTATCTTGATTTCAGACAGGACTCAGTCACTTTCCATGTTTAAAATCTGAAGAGTAAACTTTCTGAGCTTACCAACGTTCCACTTCACTCACTAAGAAAAAGTAATACCAGTGTCTATGCCAACTTCCAGTGAAGCTAACTCCATTCTAATAACTCTAAATACTGTCACTTTTAGAGAGATGGTAATCTTGATTTCACTTAAAATTGTTTTGCAGTGCTCAAATAAGCTGCTAAACAACGTCTATGATCCATTCCAGAGACACTGCAGCAAATGCTAGCAAAGCCTGGTCTGGCCAGCTAGGAGTAGCAAAAGGGTATTTTCTGAGTTTACATAGGCAAATGGAGCTGCAGCTGCAGTTGCAGAAGCCTCTTAAATACTAAAAGCAGCAAAGGCAGCTTTGAGCAAGTAAAAAAGGACATTAGAAACTAATCCCAGAAAATGCAACAGATTCCCTGCTAAATTGGCAAGAAGATGGGGAAGGAGTAGCCGGGAAGGAACTGAGCAACAGATAAAAGTGAGAGAGAGAGAGAAAGAGAGAAAGAGAGAAAGAGAGAAAGAGAGAAAGAGAGAAAGAGAGAAAGAGAGAAAGAGAGAAAGAGAGAGAGAAAGAGAGAAAGAGAAAGAGAGAAAGAGAGAAAGAGAGAAAGAGAGAAAGAGAGAAAGAGAGAAAGAGAGAAAGAGAGAAAGAGAGAAAGAGAGAAAGAGAGAAAGAGAGAAAGAGAGAAAGAGAGAAAGAGAGAAAGAGAGAAAGAGAGACTGAGATCTGAAAAAAAAAAAGTTTTTTTAGTCAAACTCTGCTATCTTTGGCTGACTGGGACTCTTGGCTACAGATCTCCATGGCAGCCTGGGGAGTGCCAAAGAATTCAAAGAAAACATGAACTGGGATCTAATGCTTAAGTTCTCCACGGGAGTCAGTCAGGTGATGGAAATAAAAAACTGTTGTGTGTATGACCCAGGTTCTTACAAGTTGGATTGCAGCAAAGGAAAAACAAGCACATGGAAAATGGCAAAATTAGATGACATGTGGACTTTTCTCCTTCTTTTCCTGTTGTGATTTGTTCTCTTTGCCCATTTCTCCTTCTTACTGCATTCTGCTACACACAGGAATTAAAAAGTAAAATATTGGGAAGATCAAAGCAAATAGAGGATAAGATCTGGGGCTTCTACCCTTTCTTTTGTTTTCCTTTACCTCTTCTTACCTCTAACCCCAGTTTTTCCCCTCCCTGAACTCTACAAATGAAGCAAAAGTGGATGCTTCTGAACCTACTAGAAAGGATGGAATTACTAAAAAGGTAAAATTACCCCACCTCAACATGAGAACTGTGACCATTGTAACGATGATAGGACCCAATGAATCCTTAGAGATATCAGTCATGTTACCAAGTCAGTCTTTGGACTAAACTCATTTTACAGCTGTAGTTCTTGCATCAATGAGAGCATTAACCACTCTTCACCCTTCTAAATATGAGGGAAGAAGAGTAAGTCCTATGCTAGTGTGTTCTTTGCAAAGAGGACACATAAAACCTGGGTCTGTTGTGGACATTCTGTCAGGACGCTGTGTGCTTCAGTCCTTTCTACCTTCATTTTCTTATGTAATAGCAGCAGTGATCACAAGAAGGGAGAAGACACCGATAAAAAGCAGCCTGAATGAACTCCATTCTACCTTGCAATTCAAAGGAGTAACAGTTGAAAACTGATTATCTTACCCAGCATTCTCATCATGGCCAACTCTCAGAGAAATCACTGTATTTTTGTTTGTCTCCACATATCTGATGTCAACTGTGAACCTCTGAAGGAGAGGAACAGCATCCTGTGAACATATGGCCAGTTCCAGCAAGCAGGAGTCCAAACTCCCAAGCAGGATGGGGCTATGCAGGCTGAACTCACATCTATCTGGGAGCCTACTGGTGTTCAGAAGGAAAATGTCCCCTGTGAGGAGAGAAAAACAAAACAAAACAAAACAAGAGACATGCAGTGTGGATGGAAGAGCGATAACAAGAGGAAAATAGATGAGGAGTTTGAAGAAAGGAATCATGAGGATAAAAGACAGGACTATGCACAAAACCCTAAAAAAATAAGAGAGAAAGGAGAATAAAGTAAAAATTAGGGGTTTAGGTAAAGAAGTGATAGAAGAAATGAGAAGAGAAGAAACCAAACAAAGCAAAGTGAAGCCCGACAAAACAAAATCCAAAGACTTTGCAAGTCAGACAGCGGACATGTGGAGCCAGCTCTGGTTTGTGAAGGGTTGAGTTTCCTAAGAAAAATCCAGTCACTGCAAGCAAAAGTAGCTTATCTCAAAATGAGGAGATACAAAATGAGTACATGATGGGGCTACCTGTTTACAGGGTATATACATACACACACAACTTAGGCAGCATACATGCATTACATGGCTTTTTTTGACTCTTGGGCACTGACAACACCTTTAGGAGTACTGCATCATAACCAGTATATGGTGGTGTTTTCAGTCACATTGACCTGAGGTCTCAGCCTGCTGACGCCTGCTGACTCCTGCTGCTGCCACCCACAGCTGCAACCAGGGCTGGGAAAAAGCAGATATCCATTCAAGGGGAACTGTAACACTGCCTACCTTCAACATCTCCACAGGAGAAACTGTTTTCCAGAAGCAGCTGCTGCCTCTCCTGAGACACCAGGACACCGGCGGACGATAACACCCAGTCTGGTTTTCCAAAACTGTCTGTAGACGTCACCCATGAACAGCTTGAGCCGATGATACAAGAGATTTCTGTTACAAGAAACCAAAGGTTTCATTGAGGCTTTACCGCAGCTCAAGGGGCAAGGGTAACACAGACAAATGAATGAACAGATGTACAGTGTATGGAGGCTGTATCTCTCAAGAAAGGGAAGAGTTGAAGGGAAAAAGAAAGTTCATCTTGGGCAATAACAACAGAATCTCTCAGACAACAGGTCAAAGAACATGCCAGAATGAAAAACTAACCTGCAAATTCTTCACAGGTGTAAGTCAGCATCCTCCCACTGGTACTAACAGTGAATTTATGTCAGTGGAAGGTCTAGACCAGAAGTACACAAAATCCTGAACGAGAATAATATCTAGTGCAACAAGGATATTGAAACTCTACGGATTTAGTATTTTGGCAGAGAGAAACAACTGATACTCCAAGGTCAACCCTCTCTCAGCAACAGAAAGAGCTTGACAGGGTCTCAAGCAGAATAGCTGAGCAACGCAAGCTTCACATAATCTTTTATTTAAAAACAGTCTTGCTTTCCTCCAGAAGGATGGATAAGAACACCCTCTTAACAAACTCCAGAGTCTGTTTGCAGTACTGAAAACACTAGATCATCCTGGCCAGAATTTTTCTTAATCAGCATGTTATAAGCCAGACAAAAAGTAATTCTCTATTCTCTCATCAATCTAATATAAACTCCCTGAAGGGATGTTAGCTGCATGAAGCTCTACCACACACAGAGTGGAGCTGAATAGATATGGTAAGCTGATATTAACTTTCATGATATTTATTTTCAGTAGTAATAATAATATTACAGTAATAACTGGAGCATCCCCGGGCCATATGAGAAATAGCAAGAGACTAAACATTCATATTTAGGATCCTGATGTTCTGAGGGTATTCAGACCTTCCAAACATGAATGACATAAAGTTACCACTTTGGTAGTCCTATTCCTGTAGAAGAGAACAGGCAGGTATGAAGAACAGAGTTAAGGTTAGGGATATAACAAGGACATGCGGTTGTACAGGCGACACGGGTGGGGCACGAATAAAAAACATAAGAGCCTCTGCAAGATTTCCTATACTTCACCTAAACTTTCAGAAAAAAAAAAGGAAACAGAAGCAACAGAGACAAGTAATTATTGAAGTTAATTCTAACTTGGTTTTTACAACACACTACCCAGTGTACCTGGGTAAGAGAAACATGGATGTTACAGAATTGCTCCTCATCTCCTCTGCAATTGCTTTGGACACTCTCTAGCCCTGTCTGGCCTATTAGAAATGGAGATTGCTGCCTTTCTCAATCCTTGGTGAACCATCCAAATATCTTCTTAGCCCAACTTATCCAATGCACACAGCTTAGCAAAGGCGTGCTACAGTGTTCAGCCTATCATTTTCAAATGGAAGCCACAAGCAGATGAACTGGCAAATTGTGCATGTGTGTGCCTGTGTATGAAATGCCAGACTACAGCAGGGCCCAGGAAGGAAGACACCAGACACTCTCCTGGCTCTGCTGGATCTGGGGAAAAATGTCTGTGCACAGCTTCAGGCTATGGTTTGATGATCCAGTTAAAACAGCTTTAAGGATCTGAATAGCTCAGAAACTCCATTGCTGTGTGAGACAAAGCAGAGTCCTCCTGATCCACACCTGCTGAGCTGTTACAAATTTATTGAAGTTTGACAGGTTAACTTAGCATCCACAGTCTCATTGTCAGTACAAGTAATATTTTTATCAGATAATTTTCTAGTTGATCATAAAACCCAGAAAGCAATTTCTCTCACAACAGTATGACAGTGGAAGAGACCAAAATGAAAGCTCAGGAAAGAAAAAATTCCTTCTGTTTTTTTAATAGACAGTTACTTGAACTGAAACTATTATTTATGACAAAATAATTTCATTAAAATGTTACCAATACCTCCACTTGCAGTAGCAAGGACTGTACCAATGCAGATTTAATCCTTTGAACATGCCTCACATAACAAGGTAATTGGCAGCTCACACAGGTGAATACAACTTTCCCCTTGAAAAGCACCTACTTCACATACTGTCTAGGCTTTATAAAGCCTGTCTGCCACAAGCTGAGGGTGGAGAGGGTCTGAATACCTGGAAGAGTCTGAAACACATCAGGAAAGCTTTTTACATCCAGTAAAAAAAACTACTGTTTTTTCCGTTATTGCATTGTGGTGGAAAGACTGATCAACAAGAAGCTGTTGTTTAACATAAATCACAGAGCTAAAGATCTGGGTACATTCATGGTCACAGTGAAAGAGAAAGTGGAAGCTGAAACCTCTGACACTGCTGTGTACCACCTTACAGATGTTTCATATCCAGCTTTGCTTAGCACCTATGAACTTGGAGAACAAGTTCAAGTCAGCAAAAAGGAACAATATGACAGAAATTAAAAGGTAAAACTAAGTATAATAGAGAAATAGATCTATATTACTACAATCAGCAAAGGGCATATCTTAAGACATTATAAAAACACTCTGAGGAAGTTTAGATTGAAGAAAGCTCACTGGCAGTCCATGGTATGTCACTGAGGACTTTAAAGAATTAGATACCATTTGCAAGATGGTACTGTAAGCAACATTGTCTAGCCAGGCAAGGCTAGGTCACCTATCCACTTCCTGGGAGGAATGTATGACTTCTCTAGCACCACAGACCTTTCTTTATTGTTTAGCATCTTCATTAATGACCTGAAGAAGGGGGCAGAGTGGACCCTCAGCAAGTTCACAGTGGTTACAAAACATGGTGGAGAGGCCAACACACCGTATGGCTGTGCTGCCATTCAGAGCAACCCAGACAGGCTGAGGGTCAGGCCAATAGGAACCCCTTGAAGAAAAAGCCAACTCCTGCTGCACCTCGGAAGGTATAACTCCCTGCACCAGGGCCTGACTGGCTGGAAAGCAGCTCTGAAGAGAAGGACTTTGGGTGATGTGGTGGACAAGCTCTCCATGAGTAAATAATGCACTCAGAACAAAGGCAACCAACAGCTTTCTGGGCTGCATTAGAAAGAACACTGCCAGTAGATGAAGAGGTAATTCTTCCTCTCTGTTTGGCACTGGTGAGACCACATCTGGAGTACTGTGCTCAAGCTCTGGGCTCCTTAGTACAAGAAAGATACAGACTTACAGGAACAAGTCCAGCACAGGTCCAAAAAGAAGACTGAGGGACTGAAGCATCTTTCATTATAGGAGAGGCTGACAGAGCTGGGACTGTTGAAGTCTGTAGAAGAGAAGGATCAGGGGGATTTTATGACTGTGTACAAACACATTGATGAGAGAGAATGAAGAGGAGCCAGGCAATTCTCAGTAGCATCTACTAACAGGACAAGAGGCAACAGACACAAATTTAAAAAGCATAGCTCACTGTGCTTTTACAATGCCTAGATAAAGAAAATTCCAGTTGAAAAAAATATTCATTTAGTTTCAAGAAAGACAGTTTGTTCTACAGTTGTAGGAAAGCAGCTCCACTAATTGGCTTTTATTTTAGGAATTCCCAATCCTAAATCTGGTGAATTTCAGTGTGCTCAATGGAAAATATTTTATGTTTTTTTCCTTTTTTATTTTTTTTTTTCTTTTCCTACTGTGTTGGGGATGGGTTTTGTTTAGGGTTTGTTTGGTTGGTTTTATTTTTTGGGGGTGTTGAACAGGTTTTTTGTGGTTTTGTTTGCTTGCTTTGTTTTGTTTGGGTTTGGGTTTGTTTAATACGGAAGTAAGGGATTCCCTTAAGTTTACTCTGGCCTTTCTGAGTCATTGCTCCATTTCCAGTCAAAGTGTCACAGCTTTCTGGTAAAGGGTGCTTGTGATTGCTGGCATCTATCTTACATCTAGACTCTGAAGGAGAAATAAGGAAGATGGAGGGAAGAAGACTTGTGGTACCTGGTTTAGCAGGCTGATGCAATGAAACCATCCTATTTTTTATCAGGGAGAGCTTCTGAGGTGGATTTGGTGAAGAAGAGTTTTCTTCTTGTGATCCAGAACAGGAGAGAACAGCTATAACAAAATAAAAAGAACAGAGGATGCGTTTGATGTTTCTGTACAAAACTATGCTCCCATATTGTTAAGAACGAGCACATATTTAACAAAGCTCTGTTATAGTACTCTCATCCTCATTGCAGTTCTTGGTGCAGTACAGCTGATGATGTTTCAGGATAGCCCCACCACTTCCCAGAAACATAACCACAACAAAATATTTCACTTATTAATATGTTCTCTATTATTCTTACACACTCCCATCTTTACTAGTATATAACCTCTAGCCACTGCACATTCCAGTATTGTCTGTGTTGCAGTAACAGCACATCTACCTGCCAGCCAACAATGACTCCTCTAAAGTATCCAGGCTGGACAGGGCTTTGAGCAACCTGATCTAGTGAAAAAGATGTCCTTGCCTATGACAGGGTGGTTGGACAGATAAACTTTAAAGGCCTCTTCTGACCCATACCATTCCATGATTCCATGATTCTATGATTCTATGATTAGAAAAAGAGTTCAGCTGTAAAACACATGCTATCTGTACACTACATGACATGGATTTATCCCCAGTCTTCTGCGAGGATGTGCTTAAGGGCTCTCATCTTCACCACAAGAGAACACTCCATCTGAAACTAACACTAATGAAACTTTCCATCACTGCACACAACCAGGAAACAGGTTTTTTTCCTACTGCCAGGCATGAAGGCTGGGTTTTTCAAAGCAATCAATAACTTTCCTCTATCTGATTCACAGTAATATGTACTCTCTCTAATACCCTTCATATTAATCCCCCTGTGCTGCTCTGTCTCTGGGATTCCTTTGTCATGGATCTATAAAAACCTCCATTAATAACTGATATTTGATCATAATTATAGCACCAATTTACACACATCTGTGCATTTTTATTCACATAAAAATGTAGAGTCCTGATGTAAACTTTGGTTGTGCTGGAGAAAAAGACCAAAACCTCAGAATATATAAAACGGCATAGAAAATATTCTCCATTTCACCAACATGAAAAGTAGATCCAACATGCTAAGATTAGCTAGTTTTAAATGGAGGCATACTTCTGAATCATCTTTGTTATTCAAAATAAAACAAATGTATCAAAATTACTATCCAGTGTAGTATTTCCGTCAATTAAATATTTTGTACCTTCGGAGTTCTCTTCAGAATAACTCACACCAACAATGGCTATTTTATTTGTCTAACCTGTGTATGTGAAAATACACAAGTCCCAAACTAAGCATGCAGTAATCTGTATTTAAGATAGTTTCCAGTCTTTTGTAGAAATCATGGACAAGTTGGCTAAAATAAACATTTGTTTTCAAAAGATGTTCACAGACAGTGAGATTCAAAATGAAGTCTCTCAAACCTCGACCACATGGGTTATGAGCTCAGCAGTATAAAAATGTCAGATCATGTCAGAGGGCAGGAATCCTAATCACATGAATTGCAGTTGATATACAAAGGTGTATAGATACACCACAGTTAACAGCTGAGATATTCTCAACAGAACTAATTTGAAGAGTAATATTATGTAATATTAGGAAAACACACACCAGGATCTATAAAAAGCAAAGCCTCCCAAACTTCAATGTGTGTTCAACTTTTTCACTTACTACTGTGTATAGTTTTTCAGTAATATCTGGTTTGATTTCACACTGCTATAACAATTTTCAGTTTAATACATATGACAACGCGCATCATACAGTGAATAAAATGCTGTGAAATATTTCATGTATGAAAATGCTGTATCCTTCTATCTTCTTTTATATTATTAAAGACTTCTATTATGTTATTCAATGGGTTCCAGAGAAGGATAACTTTTGAACGGAATAGCATCTTGCTGGAGCAGACACATGCTATACTGATGACAGATTTGGGGTCTCCACAGACCCATTGCCAAACACTACATTTTTCCTTGCCCCTATTTTCATATATGTAGGGACCTAATTGTTGGAAAAGTTGATTCTGCACTGCACATACGACATGGACACTGCCCTGATAAGTAAGGTATCTTCAATAACAGAATGAAATCCTCAGAAAGAATGGGCCAGCCTTATGAAAGGGTTGCCTTATGAATAATCCATGCTAATAATCAACCATATATTGCCAATGAATCTATTTCACCATATTTAAAGAAATTCTGCTGCAGAAAGGAGAAGAACTTGACAAGTGAAATCTGCTCCTCCCAACTTACGTTCTGTGCCTGTTGAAAAGTTGCTCAGTCCTGTATCTCCCAACCTTTGTTAAGCACTGCTGCAGCTTCAGTATTTACTTCCCTCGGGGCTTTCTGTAAAGTCTATTCTACCCACTCATCTCCTCACACACTCCAAGCTGCTTGTGTATTTTGGAAATAGCCTGAATATCGTGGGACCCACAAAACATAGTACATTCGTAGGAGAAGTTCTGCTAGAGACATTCCTTCTCATAAATCTAAAACTTAATCAATATATTTGACTTGTACATCCACTACAAACACCTTCTGAATGTTTCTATTCTTTCTCATTAGCAAGCACAAGGTCCAGTGGCACATTACCATGAACAGAGCCCTAAGTTACTTGCAACACGAATTTACTCCTTTAGTGTGGAAAAAAAATCTCTATTGCCATTGGTGATGGCTGAGATAAACAAAGTAAAAAAACCCAACAAATACATCCTACTTCATTTTGACAAAAAACAAAAAAGTGTTCATTCTAATGCCTGTAACAACCCTCATCACTCTGGGAAGATGTCACTTAAGAAACTGAGCATATGAGAGGAAGGAAAGGCAGTCTTTACAGCTGAGTTCACTGACAGGTGAAATACACTTGAACAGAAGACCCTAGACTCAGTGTTAGGCAAGGAATTTGTTCATATTCACCCACAAAAACATGCACCCATAGCAAAGAATTTCTGGCTATGGTGGAGCAGAAGAAGACTCACAGTAGCAGCTTTGCAGCACTCCAGTCCAAGCTATGCTCTTACTGTATATCTCAGTTATTTTTCTCTCTCATTCATCCAACCTCTTTGATTGAGCTGAAAATCTAGTGTAGTCTCCAAAAGAAACTGGGGCCTGTGGAGGTGCTTCTGATAATCCTTTCACACATTTATATGTAATTTTTGTATGACATGAATTTCAGCTTTAAACAAATAATAAGGACTATTGCTTTTCAAGATCATGATTTCTCTACATTGATCAGCAAAAGTCAATTATTTAAGTGGAAAAAAACCCATAAGAAGGAAAGGAAGGAGATTCATGATTTTACACTAAGTGTGCCATCAAGGAACGTAAAATGATCAGGAAGAAACAGTGAGTATAACATATTCAACTGTCACAGAAAAAAATACGTGATCTTATAACAGCACAGCACAAATCCATCTCTTTTTCTGTATGAAGTACAGACACAGTAAAATCAGAAGCCTCCAGCACTGAGAAGGCAATTCCATTCCTTTCAGTACCTTACAGGGAAAAAAATATCTGGAGAGCTGATTTTTTCCCTGAATCCTGATGTTACTTTGCAGAAGAGAAGAAAATTACAGAAAATACTTATAGAACTCACGATGGGAAATCAATTCCAGGTCAGTCAAGACATCTTCCTGACAAAGTAGGGATTTCCTTTAGAGCATTTTCTAGTGCTTTTCCCCATCTAATATCAAAATAGTAACTCAATATTTCTCACTGCTTCTCTGAGAAGGATAAACTAATGTACTGGGTAATACGTCTGACTGTCAAGAAGTCAGACTAAGCAGAAGACTCTTTTGTCTCCTACCTATCCAAGTATTTTTCAATGACTCCTAAACTGTCCACTTTCAGCTCAACAAATAATCTCTCTCCTTCATGAGTATTTACAGCTTTAAGCTACTAATCTTTCACCTTGAAAATGTCACTGATCTCCTGCTGCTCACTATTAGACTCTTTAATTCTTTGCTCATTAGTTGGTTCATCTCCATGTCCCGTGCTTATTTCATCACTCTTATTGTACTCTGTCTAGATAGATTGCAGGTAATGGTCGAAAGTGGAACAAAACAACCAAATTCAGTTTTGCCAAAGCTTATTATATAAGCTGATATTTTAGGATCTTCCTAGAGCCCTCTCCAGTTTTTCAGGGAAGAAGGCAGAAAGGCAAACATCAGTGCACAACTAATGTCATGCTATGCAGAATGACTATTCTGCTCCCTCCTCATCCCTATTCATCCATGCAACAATCTCAGTAATTTTGGCCAAAAAAAATTATTTTAATCAATCATTCACCTTGACATCAAGTCTCTCTGTGGCATATTCCATTCCAGAACAGATATTCCTACCTTCAATATAAGTAGTATCTCCCTTTGAGATACATAGTTTTATTTTATTGCATTGATGAGTTGATCTCTGCCTTATTTTTTCCTACCTTAAGTTATCAGCAGAACAGTACAGTTTTAATGTTGTCTTCTGACTTATTGCTAAACTGCTAAATAGAACATAACCCAGAATTTACTCTTACAGGAAACTTATAGGCAGAGCTAGCTGACAACAATTCCCATAATGATTCCTATTTATACTTTCATTTTTAACCCACATGGAACATAATGATTTGTACCAGGCACTCACTAAAATACACATGTAGAGTTATCAGTTGAAGAACATAAAGGTGAAACGTCCACACTATGACTTTTGTCAAACTGGTAAACACATTTAAAAAAATGACACTGCAACAAGAAGTCTTTTCAAATAAGCCCTTTAGATTATAAACCCTTCTCTAGTTCTTTGATCCGATGTCAAATACTCTGTTATTTTTACTCATTGATGCTAAGACAGCTATCTTTGTATTATCAAGCAGTCTTATTTGTAGGAGTAGGGCAAATGTAATTAAGTACAGTTGTCCAGCATGTTCCACTTACCCCTTTTAAATACAGCAGCATTAACTTTCTTCCAGTTCCCCAGCATCCTGACACTTACTGCATAATTTTAACATGGATGTCTTTCAAGGTTCCTTAAATAGTTCTTTCAAAATTCTTGAAAACAAGCTATCTTGACTAGTTGTTTTACAAAGTAGGCATTTTAATAACTGCTCTTTCACAACACTTTTGCATTGTTAACAAAACTATTGCATTATTTCTATGTGACAGTAAAATATCAATTGTTTGGTTTATTTTTTCCTAGAAGACAAATATTTATTGAACACTTTTTGTCTCTATTACTGACAAACCTACCACACATATCTAGAACAGATTCATATCATTGCTAAGATGTTTTTGCTACTAATGCACTTGGAAAATTTCCTTAGGCTTCCTGCTGATTTCTTCTTAATTTCTTTTGCTTTCTTTATCTATTGTAAACTTTCAACTTTTCAACTTCTTTTCATTGCAAGTAATGTCATATTTTTGTAATTTTTAATAGCATAGCATTCCCTTTCAGCTATAGGATTTTGTCTTTCTAGCTGTTTACAGAAAGAACTCAATTATTGTCTGAATTTTTTTATCCACAGATTTTCTTTCAGCTGGGTTAGTGTGACAGTGTTTTAAATTCTGGGAGATTTACCATTTCTGGAAGTACCAAGATACAGCACTTTCAGATGTTATTATAGGTATTGAAGTCCATTTATTTAAATATCTAATCTGAAGTACATATCAGACCATCTCCAAATTTTATTCCGTTTCAAAGAGAGGTATATTCAAGCACCAGCATTTCCACTTGTGGAACATTTGAGTTTAGTTCTGAGCTCAATTATTTATTTGCTGAGAATGGATGTAAAATATTATCCTAATAAGTGTTATGAGGACTTGGATTCAGATATTGTCATCTACTCAATATTTGTAAATATGCTCTCATGCTATCAGAATGAAACCACCAATAGAACAGTTGTGTTGAAGGCTCTACACACACACAAGGCTTTTCTTCTCCCTTACACACAACAGGCTACTTAGTATTTCATCCAGTTCTTTAGCTGAATTTGACAGTCTATAGCAAACACATCAGCAAACACATCAACGTTTATTTTAGGTAGTAATTGTCCTTCAAGATAATTTTCTTCAGTAGCTGGGGAAAGAGGCAATGTCATTTCTGTCACTGCTGTACAATGCTGTTCCAAACCTACTTCTGACATTTGATTCCAATTGCAGGAATCCTCCCTCCTAGTCTAAGAAATTCCAGGTTTAGAAATTAGCAATTGCATTCCATTGCTACTTGCTTATTAGCCAGCCTTATCAAGTTGGCAGTAGGCAGTTGAAGAACTCTTTCAGTCCTTGCTGCCTTGATTAACTGTATTGTCAACACCTTGACTCTGCTAAACCAGTGTTTTTATTCCTCGCTTTTCAATAATTTCCCTTGGTTGCTAGTTTAGTACCACCAGAAAAAACTCTGGTCCAACAGATCTAGAAGGTTGCTTCTCTTCCAGTGAGTTGGAGGACAGTCAAACCATACAGTCTCTTTTCATCAAAGAATACAGACATGCATTTCATTGACCCAAGTCTTACAAAACTTATCTGCCTAGCAGAATGCTTACAGACTTGTTTCTTTGCTAATTTGACTTCCTATACTATTTTACATGAATGATATCTAAGAACATACCTTGTACCTTCTTTGGCACCATAACAACATTTCCAAGAGTTAGTTGTATTCTGAAAAACTAAACCCAGTCATTTATGCTAGTACAGACTATATGCGGTAGCGTGCACTAATTTACTTCAAAGAACCTTCTTAGATGTTGCAGTCCCTTCTGGTATTCCATCCACCAGAAGCAGAATGCCACCTCCTTGATCACCTGCTAACTCCTGACAATCTTCTTGAAGGGTGGTAAGTGGATCACTCTGAAGAGCTTTTCACAACCAGCAACTCCCTGTTATAATATTCACTTGGATTTATCTGCAGTTTCCATGACATACTGAATGACTAGACATTTCTGGTTGCACAAAATTCCTACAGTCCTCTCTCCTGCTGCTCACAGCATGCCTGCTTCCTGACTGCCTCTAGTTACACAAAGTGCTGCTTTGTCTCTCGTTTCCTCGCCTTCTTTATTCGGTCGCTCAGTGGCCAGTTCCTTCCCTGGATAGTGATGTTTCCTGAATAATTTTGTGCAATCACTCTTTATCCTCCCCAAAGCTTTTTAGAGTGCATACTCAACCCTTCATACATCAAATATTTGTTTCTAACAAAATCACCATGCTTCACTTAAAATTAAACTCATTAAGCTCTGGCACTGAGTACAGTACATTGCAGGTTTCCATCCCTGTGCTGCAGCTACTGGATAGCACTCACACAAAAATAAGTTTTGCCCATGCCATCTATATTTTTATCACAAGCCTCACCTACTGGATAAGATACAAGATGTAATTCTTGGGTCCTCCTCTTGATACTACTTCCCTAACTTGGCATATTGCTTTTGAATAGCAACTTGCTAATTATGATCTCTTATTCAGTTTTCAGTGTACATCTACACCTACTGAAATAGATCTGAATTACTATTTTAATTACCTTTCAGAAATGGAATGCCAAAAACACTTCTTGAAATCCAAAAATATGCCATTTACTTCATCCTCCTAATTTACTAATGATGTAGTGTA
This sequence comes from Empidonax traillii, assembly GCF_003031625.1. Taxonomy (NCBI): domain Eukaryota; kingdom Metazoa; phylum Chordata; class Aves; order Passeriformes; family Tyrannidae; genus Empidonax; species Empidonax traillii. The sequence continues at coordinate 2,653,861 of NW_020955204.1, forward strand.
CACATGCACATACTCATGTGCATATATTGTCACATTAATTTAGAAAGATTTAACTTTCTATAGCACAGCTGCTCAAT
>NW_020955204.1:2655060-2695965 GCF_003031625.1 Empidonax traillii
TGAATCAAAAAGTGAAAAAAAAATTTTTTTGATTCTTCAGAACCGTTTCTATTGTTTTCAAACCTCAAAACACTTTTTTGTTTTTCTGCAATATATACACTGTCCACTCTAAAGGAAAATTTTCCTCTCTCAACACTTAATTTTTTTTTAGATATTTTCAATCTAGTTTACAGTCAGGCCACACTGTTCCTTGCCAAAACCACAAGGATGATGAGTTGGGGAGAGGAGGGATGCAAGCCTTTCAAGCTCGTTTTGCGATTAGAGAAAAGGGATGTGAAACTGCACCCTAAGATACCTTTTTTACAATAAATTGATAAAGAACCATCATCCTAGAGGGAACATAACTTGGATGTCTGGCTTACATTAGATGTATAACTCCTAGATTAATAAAATTTAGGGAGATGTGTCCAACTCTTAATAGAGGCTTTCAAGCAGCTACAAAGAAGAACCAAGAATACTGGATGGAAATACATTTTGTCTTCCAAGGGAACAGCACTTCAAAATTGTTGTGGTCTTTCACATAAATTTAGAGGAAGAAATATAATTGTTTTATTCCTTTAGAACAGCACTCTTTAGAAGGTTTTTCAACTGCAGCTTAAAAGGAAACGTATGTGTGAATTCACACACGCAGATGTGACAGGCATAATTAGACACAAGGGAAGGTGAAGGAAAACATGAAGCCTATAGATGCAGAGACAATTAGAAAGCTAAAGAGAAGGGCTCCCTCGCAAGATTACTTGAAACCTCTCTTTCTGCTGATGACTGCAAAATGCTGAGCAGTGACCATTTTCTCATGGCATGTTGTTTTATGAAAATGTCAGTTCCTGGTATTAACAGGAAATACTAATATCTTCCAAATAATCACGTGGAAACTATTATAGCATTTTATTAAGGTTAAAACATGTCATCTTTACTCTGTAATCTACTCTGAGTTTGTAACACTAATGCAGTAAAATGATATAATAACTAGCCAAAGAAAAATACTTTCATGCTCTCAAAACAGACTGTTTGCCATACTGAATGACTCATTTTATTGACTAAGTCAAAGCATGAATTTGGAAAAATTTGGTTTGTGAAAAATATTAAGCTTTTGAGTCTCCATCATGACTAGAAATGAAAGATGACTTCTAAAATCAGTTTCCCATGAGACAGAATATCTAGTTTCCATCAAACTCATATGCTGAGATGCTAAAAAAAACCCTTCCATAAATTGTCCGGAGCAACCAATACAATTAGGTGAAAGAGAAAGGAGATACATAATTGCTAGACAGCTGCCCTGTGGGAGATGCTCAGCTACCAGCTTCAGGATGCCTTTGCATTTTGTGGCCTGAGGCAGGAGCTCTCTGTCCCCGCTCTTTTTCTTCTGTGTAACAGCAGTGCAATATTTTGCAGCAAGACAGAAATTGTGTGCCAGCAAGAAATGAAAAGAAATATAATTTTCAGATCCAGGTTTTGATTGAATTATTACAATTAATATGGAATTGATCCTGTAGAATTCAATTTAGTGAAAAGAAAATTATTTTCAATTACTTGATTTCACAAACATAAGTGGAAAGGACAAAGGTGACTTTAAGCTGTCCTTGAGCTGTCTTGATCTTTGAGATTGCTTTTTGCCCCTTTCCATCCTTGTCTTACTGGTAAGAGCCTTAGAAATGCTCTAAATCTATGCTTTGCTCCAAGAATCCCTCAGGGGCTGCTCTGCTCTCAAAGGCTATCCAAGCACAAAGGCACATTTCCTGCACTTCTTTTTCCTTGATCTGCTTTTGACACAACGATGACTGCCAGCAGCTCTTCATCATCTAAGGATTCCCCTTTGAGTACTTAACCCCTACACAGCAGAGTAAGTCAGCTGTAAGGATGCTCCATACATCATTAAAAGCAGGGTTTTTTAGATACACACCTTTCTCTGGTAACTGTTCCCAGTAAGGAACAGGGGCTTTCAGGGCACAGCACTGTCTAGCAGAGACACTACTGAGGAGCAGGATTTACATTCCCGTCCTGCCATTAACCCTCTGAGTCACTGTGTATAACAACACAAATGATGGGATCAACCTCCTGGGGAAGGTGCTTTTAGCAAAACAAAGGAAAAGTGTGATGCAAAGACTTGATTACTGTAGCCTTATAAATGCTCCTGGTTCACCTGGAGAAGAAAGAACTATCTCAGCCAGCACTAGTCCTTCTCCAGGGTTCCTGGAGTATGGCATACCTCCAGGGTATGGCGGGTAATTCCATCCTTTTGCAACTTCATATCAGAAACAGTGACATCTCCTAGTTTCATTAAAATCTACTAAAATGCACTCACTGCTGAAAAGCACATGACTACCAATGAATTCTGCAGCACCGAGAGGGTATTAATAACAGAAGAAAAATGCCTAAAAACTTGCATGCTCCCAGACGGTTCCTGTGTTAATACTCAAAGCTCCATGCACAGACTGTATGCAAAGTGCTTCTTGATAGTTCTGCTTTGCAGAGGGCATGTACAGCTGGGCACTGTGTCCTCACATACAAAAGTAATGTTCACATGCACAAAGCCAATTGCACAAGTCTGCCCAGCAGTGGAACAAGAAAAATAAATAATTTCTTTTTAACAATGAGAATACACTCAGATATTAAATTAAATAGAGGATATATAAACGAACCAGCTCGATATATACAGCTGTTTCCAAAATATGGCAGTGATAAATGTAGCCAGTTTAGGAAAGTACCAGATGGTATGTTTAATGCTGAAAAAAACCCCATGTTTAATCAAAAAAAGGTCAGTCCAATACACATAATACACATAATCTGTAAATAGTAAGTACCCCTTTCCTTTGACCATACCAATCTTTAAGAATATTGTTTGGTAATTTCCTGTTATTGGGCATACTGTGTTTTCTCTTCTAAACCACAAAATCCTCCTTATGGAATCAGTAGTAATCATACAACAATGAACTTACTCTAGCTCCTTTTCGTTCATCATCCTTACTAATGTTTAACGACCTTATTAAAAAAATTAGGCTCTCCTTGCTTTTATCTATAATTTTTTAAATGACTCTCCTCTCTGCTTCCTTTTAATGAGAAGTAAAGAGGGAAGAAGAAAGAGTTACATTGCCCCTATAGAAAGACAAAGGACCGAAAGAGATGCTAGTTAGTTGCTTCTACTCATTTTTTTATCTCTTCAGAGGCTGCCCCAGAGATGAGTTTCACCTCAACACAGAGAGGGACAAAGGGTTAGGTAAAGTGTAAATAAATCTATCAAAAAGGTAACTCATAGGCACTGCAGATTCATCATTAGATAAATTACTACATAAGCCCCAAAACCCACTCCCTCACCCAAAGCAACTGTAAAAAGAAAATAAATTAACAACCCATACACCCACATACAAGTTGAGCAGAGTGATTAACAAAGAGGGAGGAGATGCAGTGGTACCAGCTAGTTGATTTTTTTCCTAGGAGACTGTGGAAAATGCCATTAAATTACCAATTCTAAAAGGATACCTACATGGCTACATCTAATTTTGATCTGGTACATGAAGAGTCTCTAAAGAAGGCAAAAATTCTTGCAGTAGGAAAAGATCCCAACTCTTGTCCTCCTAGTACTGAAATGTAGTCTGGTATCAGAAGCATGATGTGTGAGATTTGAGCAGGAAAGTATAAGAATAAGAATCGAAATTCTTAATCTAACATAGCAAAAATATACCTGATTAAAAAAAGTATCCAGAGAAGGAGTGGGCAGTAGGTACAGAGCATAGGGTGTAGATCGAGAGAGGTGCTAGAACAGGGATATTCCTGGTTGTCTTTGGTCTGATGCTGGTATAGAACCATTCAGAAATGGTACCTATTATTACAAACTACTACCATTAATGTTACTTTTGAAGCAGAGTTTCACACTAACAACAGAGCAAAACACTGCAAACAGCATTTGGATTATTATAGTTATGGCTATTGTGGTAATTTTGATCAATTAATTTAAGCAAAAATTTCAAATGTACCAAGGTGAGCTGAGCAAATAACAAGTATTTTGATGTGATAGTTACTTCAACATATCATTCATCACTTAGCAATTCAGATTCACAAAAGAGAGGAGAATGCAATTGTCATTGCCTATGCTTGATGCCTTTACACATAAAAACGCATGAACTGGGAGGTAGTTAAAACACTAACATGCTGGAGAACCAGAACAGCAAGACTTTACCAAGAATGTCACCCATTACCCAGCTAGCAGAAGGGGATATCAGAATTTCCAAGAGACATTTAATAGTAAACTTTAATGGGTAGCAACTGCACAATTTGCATTAAAAGCAAGTGTTTGGAATTCTTAAAAGATCGTTCAGAACCAAAAAAGCCAAAGGACAAAAGATACTTATTTTTCTTGTAGCATCTAGAATGCTAAATACATTTTGACGCATGACAATCCAGACGGCCAGTCAGCAGCTGCCAACCAAAACAGTTGTCAGCCCCAGATAAAACCCCAACAGAGATGGAAAGGGTCAGGGATCAAGAAACTTTGTGAAACCAAAGTCCAAATAAGTTATTGGTGCAAATATAAAACTAGGCAGACTTGCACACTGCTTTGCCAGGTCAGTTCCCTGACTCCCCATCTTGACCATCTGGTTCTGTATTCCACAGAGGACTAGTGTGTTAGTCTGTGAGTGAGAAGTTTTATTTGCATTGTTCAAAAAAGAAGAAAAGTAGGGATTAGCTGTTAGTCATCTCTTTCATTTAACAAGGTTTGCTACCTAGGGACCAGGACAAAAATTGGTCTTTTTATCAGTTCTTTCATGAAATTTCTCCTTTATCTCAGATAGATTCACTGCCAAGATTCCTACTGTTTCTCATGACAGCATCAATGATAGTTTGAACAGAATATCTGACTTCAAAATATTTCACAAAAGTACAGCTGCAATGTCAGCCCTTTTTGTCAATATAGAAAAGCATATCAGAAAGGTAACATACCCTAGACAAGAAATAAAGAATAAAGGCTGTTAAAGTTCAGGGAAAGAGAAAGATGTGTGTAACAAGAAACTTGTTATCCAAACACGTGTGTTTCTATAACCAGAAGAGGAATGAGAAAAACAACCAATGTTACTGTTTTGTTTACTTTTTCCCTTTTTCCTACTTGGTCACCCTCATGTGAAAGTCACTCTGGGCTCTACGACTTCAAAGGATAATATCTCATACACAAGGAAAGATACCTTTGCCATTTGACTTGTAATTTAATATTATGATAATGTTTTCTTTTAATGAAAGAGCAGAGAGTGTTTATTTGAAAGTTGGCTGCTGGCCACCTCTTTTTAAGCTATAGGAGACTGTGGTTTCTTTGAGCTGTGTGAAACATCTGTTAAGAAATTCGGGAGAGAAAGAGAAACTCTCAAGACCTGAAGAACTGGGTCTGATTTTCAGCTCTTCCATAGATTATTAACAGTTTAAGCATAGGTAGAAGTTCTTATCAATAATATATTCCACATAGATAATGCAGATAATATAGAATAAGGCTCTGTCTGGTGCAGAGGAAGGCAATTTCCCAGGTTACACCTCACATTCTCAAGAGATAATGAAGAAATACCACTGCAAATAAAGATGCATGGAGGGAAGAGGAATAAACACATATGAGAGAAGAGACAGGCACAACTGAATTGCACTCAAATACTAAAATCTTTTATGCTTTTGTCCTTTTTAGGGGGGGAAGATTGAGTTCTTTATGGTTGTTGTTGTTGTTTGTTTGTTTGGGTGGAGTTTGCTTTGTTCTGTGGTCTAGAGACTAAAGAAATTAACTATTAACCTTAGGTAATACCCATCACTGGACTCCCAGAGTGAATAGTATTCAGCCGTCACAAGCTATGCTGTTAATTCCCGTTTTACCAAGCAGAAGAATAGATATGGTACCCCCTGGAAACTAGAGAACATATCAGGAGTGTTAGTGGTGGAGAATACGTAATAAAACTGACTACTATATTGTAACAAAGCTACGTTCTCATCCAAGAGCGCCATTCCTTAGATTCTCATTTGCTGGCAGCCAAAGACTGTAGCTATACCTTGGGGTAACCTCATAATAGAGTACAAGACCAGTCTTTTTAGAGGAGCAGCATTTGCATTTTGCAGTACAATACCGATTTCCTCAGAATTATTTTGCTCACAAGCCCCACCTATCACTCTTTATTAAACCCAGTGACAAGGGAAAAATACACCACACCATAATTATGGTGAGCTTCCACATAAGAAGGCAGTATCTGAGTATATATTGTTACTTACAGTTCACACATTACTATAGAATTTATCTAGAAGTGTCACTGAGCATTCATGTTAATATGCATACGTGTGAGCCTGCTTATACTAGTGATGGAGATTACTTTTCCTTTGTGCCCAGAAGAAAGTAATGAAAACATGTTGTTAAACAGAGACTAATTTTAGTCATGATCAATGTTCCCTAACAGGTAAACTGACTTTTTTTTTGTACCAATGCAATGCCATGACTGTTTTTGGAGTTAGGAAAGCACTTTTGATCATCTATTAAAACTCCAAAGGGCATTTTTATGATTAGAATCTTAAACCTTGAATATGTGTCACTATAACTTAAGTCTTGCTAGGAGTTTAGGCAGCAGCTTCACATCTAACTCATTTTCATACCACTCAAGAGCAATCCCCACACATCCTGGACTGTCATGTTCTACCTGTCATGTGCCGCCAATGTGCCTGACAGGCAGACTGTTTACTTCTGTAAAACAAAAAAACAAAGGAGGCAGGGAAAAAAAAACCAAACATACCAAAATCTAAGTAAAAATGGCAACAGGTAATCAAAAGACTGCATTCCTGAAGGTTTGTATCCTTAAAGGGGAGGTAAGTTTTTATACTGCAAAATCATATTTTAAAAATTGTGAACACACTTTTTCTACTGCGTATTCTACTTACCTCTTGCTCTTACCTGCTCAAAAAAACTTTACCTGCTCTTTTCAAAGGGTCAGAGACTGCAGCACATCCTTATATGAAATAATATGTGCCCCAAAATAAGCAGAGGTTTGCCTAGATATTGATGAATGTAAGAAATAAAGCAGGAATGAGTTTTAATGGTGATACAAACTTTTGAGGTGTGACAGACTTGCTCTTGTTGGGGATACTTTTCCCCAGTTCTGAGAAAAGGATATGTCATTACAAGGAATCTTAGGAAATATCATCTGCATGCAAAGTACAGTGGTCCTGCAAAGTACAGAAATCACATTTCTTTTCCTGATTGAAATAATGACCAAAGACATTCACTGTTCGACATCATATACTGAAAATGCTCCCCCAGGAATGTAACAGGAGAAGGAATATACAGGATACGTTCCTCTAGATCATGTGAGAAAATGGCTCTCAATCTTACACCCAGTTGTGAAAGTTTGGTTTTGGCCACGTATAGAAAAAGACAATAAAGCTACTTGATTTGCAATTAGCTGGGGGTTTGTAGTGTTGTTTTTTGATTTGTTGGGGTTTTTTTTCCAGAGGACAGAGAAAAGTAGCAGGTATTGTAAATGGAAGAAATTAAAGTCAACCATATATCCTCTACCTTCCCAAAAAGATATCCCCTCCCACCTAGTTTGTGAGCTCTGTTATTGTGAATCAGCAGAGCAGACAAGGCAATGACCATTAAAAGAAGGTTCATGATGGAGAGCTTTCTGCACATTTGTTTCATTCATGAATTACACACCAGTGTTAGATGGATTAGAAGCAAGAGAGGCCTCTGCTTTAAGACAAAACAGAAAAAGTCAAAATCTGTTGGTGTCTGTAAGACTTTGTGGACAACATCTTGTCTTGATGATTTTTACATTCAACATATAATGCAAGACTGAATAAAGGTTCTTCTGCCCATTATTCTGCCATTCTCAGTAAAACTGGACTATTTGACACCAGGAAGGAAAAGGGCAGATCAGTGAACATCCAGTTGAACTTGCAGCTCATATGAAGGGAATCAGTGAACACCGTAAAAGCACATCTTACTTTTTCATTGTGTTATGCCATTAGCAGAGACATTAATGGAAAATACTGTTGTTGGGTTTAGATCCTAAGTCTGCTCTTTCTTTAGCAATCAGTCTAATAACTGAACTATAGAGGAACAAGGATGGATGATCTCAGTTTCTTCATTACCTCAAAAAATTAGGGCAGCAGGCAGACTGCACAGTTAGTACTTCATTTCCTAACTTGTACGACTGGTATATAGGACAGCTTGTTTGGAAAGTTTTAAATCAGCATTTTAGAAATTAAAAAGAGTAATTTCCTTTCAGCATATTCCATTAAACAGGAAGAATCTTAGCATGAGGGATACTGTTACTTAAGCTGTCCAAAATTGATTTCAGATGTTTAGAAAAATCAAGCTAGTGAAAAAAAACACATACTATTACTTTTTGTTGCTCCCACAAGCAGAGCACACATTCAGTCACCCACTTTAGTTTGACACTCCTGCAATACTACAGCAGCCTTTGTGGCACAGTTCAAACCAAATCATCTTTTAATGAGGCAACTATCCTTTTCAGGTGGAATGATACAACTGGCATATGGAAAAGAAACCAGGACTAATCTTTGGCTCCTACATTTGGTCTGGATCAGAAAACCAGTAAGACAGCTCTGCTCGATTGCCACAGATTTGAGAGTTCAGCATCACAGCTAGCTCTTGCTTTTTTTTCACATTTCCATCACTCCCAGCACAGGTTGAATGTTCTGTGGTCCTTTCTCATCTAAATTTCCATGACAGGGCTGCCTGGATTTGTGGCAGTTTGTATTCGATAGCCCAAGGGACTCAATGGATCCTACAGTCCTCTGTTTTTCACAGCGTGCTTGGCTGCTCAAGTAAAACTGGTGTCAGTAAGTCACACACTTGGTGACTCCTTGCCTTGGCAGGCTACACCACCATCACATGAGTCCACATAGTCTGGCATGAACACCAAACCAGGCAAAAAGCCATGAAGCAATCAGGCTATAAGGCTGCTTTAGCATTAATGACACAGCAACGCCTTTCAATGTTCTGAATATTCTCAAGCAACAAATAGTCAAAGTGTCCTCCTAGACAGATCACATATTTCCGCTTCCTGTAGAACAGACTCTCATCTGTAGAAGCCTTTCACCTCTGCTGAAATCCAGTCTCAATTCCCACCCACAGATGATATTATTGTAGCTTTCCCTTTGTTCTGGCTCCTTAGCACACTCTATTCACTCATAGCCATTTCAGGATTAATTAACTTTCACTGAAGAATCCTGTTAAATATAAAAGCTTTTGACTTCCAACCAAGTCTCCAAATATGTGGATTTGATGAGTCATTTTGAGCAACATTAAGATATTTCAGTCAAGCTAAATGTTGGGGGGTTAGATATTATTTTCTTTAGCTATTTATATTTCTGATAACTCAGTTCACAGTACAGTAAGGAGTTTTATGCATATGAACTGACACATTTAAGAGATTTTCTAAAATGAGTGACTGGTAGTTTGTGGGTAATTACCTGTTATGAGTTAATTTTGGATTTTGTGATGAATAAATTGCAACTTAGAGGGTCTTACTTCCCCGATGCTTGAAGTATTGTGCAATATGTGGAAACAAAGAATTTAATTTAAAGAGTGCCATATCTTTCAAACATCAGAGCTAAATTACATTTTTTCCCCTGAAGGTTTCTGGGTTTTAAGGAGCAAATAATAACAAAACATAGATTTATGCCTTCTGCACAGATTGTCTCTCTAAAAATTAGTAAGTAAATATTAAGAACAAACCAAGACATCACTAGGCCAAAACCAGTTTAACTGCTCTAAATTAAAATTTAACTATAGCCAAGTCTAGGTCACAAGGAATTTGGATCAATAAATCAAATAGGTTAATGGCAATGTCTTACATAATCAAATTCTGAAATCATCAAATGAACGCATCAGCTAATCAAATCAAATCACAAGGTTAACAGACAGAATTGCTTTTCATCAATCCTCTACCAGGAGATTGAAAGTGATGGCTGTTTTCCTTTGATATGAAGCTGCACCTTGGTTCTGATCTAGCATATTGGTCTTGGTTCAGCTATTATGGAAGTCATGACATGACTTTAAACCCTGAAACAAGTTTTAAGAGAGTGCAGAAAGCTTCTTTTTTGTATCACATCATTGTTAAACAAACTATTGCTCTGCTAGTCTTACTTCGGACCTTACATACAAACCCCTAAATGTTTGATGAAAGTCAGTATTGAAACAGGCTGGTAATTCCCATTACTAGCTCTGGATAACTATTCTTCTCCTGCTTACTGGTTTCCACTATCCAGTTCTCATTTACATGCAGGGAATAATTATCAGCATTATTTCCCACCACTTCAATCATGCTTACCCTCTACATATTTCTGTAGGGTAATGAACAAGGAAGTTTCCTTGCTTCAAGGCTGAAGGAAGAGAGAATAAGACTGAAGTCTGGGGCTTTTTTGCTTTGCCATCTTGGAAGCTTTGATGCAGATGAGTGCAGTTACTGGCACCAAAAAATGCAGCAGCTTGTTACAAAACCAAAAAACTAGTAGCAAAATGAGATTACTCTTCTCTGAATGGGGAGGTGCCCAAATGACATGATCTGCCTAGAGGCTTCCCATATAAACACTTGGAAGAAAAGAATACCTCTAGATAGCAGTTCATGGCTTGTCTACCAGTCATGGATTAGTGACAGAATTGAATCCTCTCTGGACAGGCTAGGTGGCATTAATCCCAGTGTCTCAGGTCTGACCTGTTACACTGATATAGCCAAGGCAAGTGTCTTCACTTCTCAGTCACTCAAAAGTAAACCGGAGATATTTTTCTGCTCAATACAACTGAATCATGAGAAAGAGCCCCTCTTCTTACTAACTTTATTTTTACACAAAATGAGGCTGTTATCCCAATCCGAAAGACTGGGATGGACTTCCACTTATTTAGGGATTCAGAAACCCTGTTATATCATAAATCCACAGACAGCTAAGTGACTTCTGCATCCTAGAAATAGTTGGTGTGGTCTAATTCTCTTGTAAGAAGCACGCTTCTAGCTACCTTAACCAGAGTTTTAAAACAACAAACAACATGTAAACACAAAAAAACCACAGCACTTTGGCATTTGTCTTTCAAAATTTGGCCTGGCTCTCCACAGAGAACCCCAATGACAGTGACACTGTCAAAAGAGCCCATGGTGCAGTGAGCAGCCATGAATGTTACAAAAGCCTTATTCAGCTGGGGTGAACAGAAGACAATGTCAAGGATGCTCCTCTTCTCCTTTCTTTGGAGTAATTGTTGGATAGTATAGACAGCATAGTCTTGACTTAAAGGATCCCAGAATGTTCATAGCTGTAACTTACAGCTGAACCATTGCTTTCCATTCCTCACCCAAACTTGTACAATCTCTACTTGCAGCTCTGAAAATAAACAACCTCCCCAAAACCTCATATGCATGTTCACACACCTCTTAACCACCATCCTATCACTGCACCTGAGAAAATAAGGGAAGTAGAGAAAGCCTCATCTGATTTATGAGAGAATAAATTTTGCCCTCAACTTTTTCAACGTGTCATTTAATATATGTAGATTAAAGTTTACCCAGATGCATTTGGTTAGAAACTATTCCAATTCAGTTGCAAGTAAACTGGAATAACAGCTAATAAAAGGAAACGTTTCCTGTTTATTTCAAGAAGACTAACATCCACTATGGGCTAACACTGCTAGGAATTTAAGGTAGCTTCCAGAATTGGCTACATTTTTCTTAACCTTGATATTTACTTATAATGGTAACAGGTACACTGACAAAAGTTAGAAGTTCCTGTCTTTTTCTCAGTAGTAAATGGGATGCTGAAGCTGAGATATGATATTTCTGATTGCATGCTATATTATGTATTCACACAATCATTTGCATACTGTCATTAAACATTCAACAATCTTATAGTGCTATGTACAGTACATCTTTATGCTTGAAATTATGGCCAGTTGCATAAAATACTCTCTTAAACATCTGTATTAGATTTTTTTTTTCTGTTTTTTGATGTCCCATTTTCTCCAGAAATGGGTACTGCTGGAAATAGCCTTATTTCCAAGTCTGCTATTTAAACTTGTTCCCATAATTCAGACACAGATTTATTCTGTGAGGGAGAAGCAGGTTATGGGTGGGGACAGAGACAGTGGGGCACTCCTCATTATATGATGCTTCTGGAGCTAGACATCAGCCTAATCCCTTTCAACCAACAAACTTCAAACTCGTGTTAACCCTTTCATGATTTAATAGCTTGTCTGGCTTCAAGCATGCCTCTAAGACAACTTATGGTCTCTATTCTCGGCAAGTACTTTTGCAATATTATGTTCAATTTCTGAAGTGCAGATGCTGCTACAGTATCTGTAACACAAGTTTTGAGTGTTTAGTGATTTCTGCCCATAAACAAACTCCTATCATTTAGTCTTTAAAGTTTTCTTTCCTAGGTCTGATCACAATCTTATTTTGCTATTGTCAATGCTTAAAGAAACTATCCTCATGAAGAAGTGAGCAGTCAATACCCTATAGTCCATTCAATGATTTCTGTTAATTTCAAAATTACCCTACTTACTTAGGTTTTGTGAAAAATAATTAAAAAACCTCATTTTTTTCTTTCATCAGGCACATTAAAACCCTCTTGTGCTATCTGAACTCCTTTGTTGTCGAATTTTAATTATGGTAACCTAAGAATGAATATGCTTAGGTGTTAACATGCTCTGCATTGTTGTCTCCTCCTTTTAAGGTTTTTCTGCTAATTCAGCTCCTTCCATGAAAATTATGTATTTTTGCAACATTTCTATCACAAAGTACAGTGATGCTGTCTAACCATTTAAAGATTTTTTTTTGGTGGCACTTTACAGAGCAGAATTCAACATTCATTCTTTTCACATCAGTCAAGAATTAACATTTATTCCTATGTTGTGCATCTTGTAGTGATAGGACAACTGGAGTTTTAATACACCTTAGTGGCTCACACAATTCCAATATCTACTTGGTCACATCTGTAATAGCTGTAAGTGCTATTTATCAAATCTATCCACATTTTTTTATTAACTCCTCACCCTTTTCTTTGCTGATGTATGCACAAAACTTCCTCAACTGATTTTAAGAAGTCATGGTTGATGCATTTATTCTCATGTGACAGTGACATGTATCAGATAACCACTAGGATATAGATGAGTAACAAAATAACCACAGTACAGAAATTAAATAAGTGAATGCATGTTCTCTAATACAGAGAAGAAAGAGAACCAGAGGTCATTCAGCAAGGTTAGAAGTATCAAATTATTAACAGATATCCAGTGAACCAGTGACTGGTGTATCTGTCTCTGTAATTAGCTCCCAGGTATGTACCTTTTCAAAACCCTTGAGATACAAGGGAAGCTGCTATGAGATTATCAATCTGCATAGGCAGGAGAGGTTGTGTTAGAGAAGAGATGAATCAGTGACACGCTATATAACATCACTGGTACTTCAGACATGGGAGATTTGACTGCACATGGCTTAATATTAGGTCGCACAGAGCACAAGAGAATAAAGATATGGATATTTACTAAATAGAAATTGTAAGTTTCTCAGTAATCGTGCTGAAAAAACAAATTGTTCCATGAACAGTCGATTCTGTATTTACAAGGGAAACACCCCTCCTCCCCCGCCCCCAGTACAAAAATGCCATATAAGAATGTAAGAGCACTACCTCCTCAGGCATAAACAGTTTAAAAATCAAGAGCTCTAGACAAAGGTCCTTAAACTGGATGATGGTACCTCTGCCATAACACTCATTTTAGAAAGTTTCAGAATGCTGAAAGTATCTCAATATGAAAAGAAAGTGAGTGTTTTCTTGACGTTTAAAATCAGTAAAAGGGAACCCAAGTGATATGCTGGATCCTGATTACAATCTTGAGGAAAATAATGGGAAAATTGTATTATGTTTGATTAATTAACAATAGAAATATATGTAAATACACAATGTTTCATGGAATAAAGTCTATCTGAAACCCACCTTATTCTTTGGAGACTACAATGGCATTGTCCACATGAACATTTCCTACAGCTCCTAAACTCTTTGAAGTTTTTCCATACCCTAAATTTGCAACGAACCCATCAATTCAAAATCACACCTGCAGCTGGTGATTTTCTAATGACAAGGACATACTCCACTAGCTTTCCAAAACATAGCAAAAAATTACTTTTGAGATCTTTTGGGGTAAATCTGCATGAAAGTACATTATTGCTTACTTCACAATTTTTCTTTTTAGTGGCATTTGTTAGTTTATTTTTTGATATTGTATTCTTTATAATCCACTACCTGGCACAGATATTAAAGAACATGTTAAGTCTCCAGGGAATAGACCAGGAAGTGCTAGGGCAGCAAGCTCCTGCCTTCCACAGTGATATTCAGATGCTTTGCATGTAAGAGAAAAGAGTAATAAATTGATGTCCTTTGACAGGGACCTTCTAGGTCTATTCATGCACAGCGGTTTCAGAAGCATAGAACCTTTGCATTTTCTGTTTCTTATTTTTTAAGAGAATTCTGTGCCATCATATTTAAAACCATGTGGTCTGATCACTGACATTTATCTACTCTCGTCCACATTGTGTATGCCAGGGAAATGCAGCTCATGCAACCTTAAAACTAGCTAACTTTCCTTCTAGTGCCCAACTTATTTTTCTCAGTAACTTGCTTCATTCTACTTTTCCCTTACAACAGAAGCATTTCAACTCTTAATTTAGCTTTCCAGTTAACATATCAGATTTATGCAGCTGTATTAGAGCTTGTAGTCTTGTGGTTTTCCTTTGTCAGAAAGCACCATGTTTCTCAAATCATATTTTCATATGAGACTATAAATACAGGAATATTTTACTAAACTTCATCTAGCAGTATGCCTAGCACCAGTACTTGGCAGCAGCTATGTGGAACAGCATGGAAGATTCCATCCTCTATAATTTCTCTGCAACATCGCCAGGAAAATATGGAAGTACTGCCACAAATCTCCCCTCAGTATTTGCCAAATTCCTTTCCAGAAGGAGAGATTCCAATTGCTCCACGTCAAAATTTAGTTTTCATAGACATAAGTTGCTAAAAGGTGGGATGCACTGTGCTGTTAAGAGATTAAACTATTCTTACTATAAATTGTCCAGTAAGTACATAAGAGTGGGATTTATGACTTCAGCCACCTAGTGCTTGGGTGTTAAATTTGAGCTAGTTAACCAAGAGAGGAAAGAATTACAGGAAGAGACTGAAACACTAGCTTAAACTACTCACTCTCTCAATGGCCCAAGTTGGCCAAAAGGAATTTTATTGCCTGTGCCATGCAGTGAATTGGTTTATCACGCATTCCCTTTGTACCTAACACATGTTAAGAACCTCTGACATGATAGTAAAAGACTGATGTCTGAATTAACCCTTCGATGGCTAAAGTAGGTTGCAGAAAAGTACAAAATTAAAACCTGGATTTTCTGGCAGCATCCCCTGCATTCTTCATGATCAAGAGCCTGGATTAAATTCCCCAGTGCATTGCCAACACTAGGGTTTCTTCTGTTAGTGCCCAGACTGTCATCTATAAAAAGAGGGCAGAAGAACTTTTAATCCTGCTCATTTTTTGATGCATCCTATAAGTTTTTCTGGGTCACATCCTAATCTTTTTCTCCATGCCACCAAAAAAGAGTCAGGATGTAGAAAAGGGAGAGGATGTTTATATCATGCTGTGAAGGACTTTGGCATCACCTAGCAACTTAGAAGAAAAATCCTGAAGATAAAAGATACAGACGAAGGACCAGACCCCGTCCAGGAGTCATATAGCATAAAACAAATGGTCCCCAACGAAATGGATCTCTAGGGAGTAATTTGAAGTTAAAAATAAATTCTACATGCAGTCCACGGAAATGCAGAGTTTTATTAGCACTAGCACAGCCTCCAGCTAAGGAATCAGCAAAGGCGGAAGAAAAAGAGCTCACATAACATCCACTCAGCTATGACTAGGTAGATCACTAGGCTGACTGCAGTGAAAAGTGTTTCCAATTAATCTGCACTGACCCCTAACAGCCTACTGCCCAGGATATTCCTGCTTATTGAATGGAGAGAACGGGATAGAAATCACATCAAGGAAGAGACAAAGCAGTATCATGAAACCCAGTCATGACAATTAACACAGAATCATAAAGAAGCAAATGTTAAGCACATGTGCATTAGCTGAAAATCAGAATGGAGATACCACCCCCTCACCCCCCCCCCCCCCCCCCCCCCCCCGAGATCAGACATCTATTGATTTCTGAAGGAACACTGCAAGGTAGTTTATGACTAAAACAAAATATTTTAATTGAGAAGGGGGATGGAAAGGAGAGAGGAGTTGTTTGAAGTTCAGTAAGTGACTAATTTTCCAATTTTATGTGTACCTAAAAACATGTATTTAATTAGAGATGCAAATAAAAAAGTGTAAGACAAGCAAATAATATAATCCTCAAACAAAGAGAACAGTTCACATTTTTTTTAAATCTCAACCCAACACCTAGTAAAGCAAGAATGGATTTTTTTTTTCACTTTTATCTACAGAAATAATCTTAGCACCGCAGGCTGCTATTAAAGCCTGTCTCCAGAAATGGACCTGTTTACATGAATTATAATTAAGAAATTGGAAGTGTATTTTGTATGGTCTAGCACAACTGACAAAAAACGCACCATAAATAAATTACAAACCATGCCACATTAGTCCTAAATGCCACAGATGTAACTGCAAGGGAGAATTAAACACACTCAAAAGTAGAGAGCAGACACCAATGCACCTGAAATACTGAGACAGTTCCACATGGTCATGGTGTGCTACAGCCCAGAGGGAAAAGAAATGGGCCAAGTAGAGTGTAAAAAAGGGAAGTGCCAGGATACACAAGCTGCCTGAAGCCAGGCTGCCATGGCCTTGGCCACAAGTGTACTGTCTGCCCTCGAGCAGGTCTGTGCACAGCTGCAGAAAGCAGTGGCAAGAGGCAGCAATTGTGGGAGCACCAAGTTACAAGGTAACCTCAGACTCATCAATGCAGACAAGCTGAAAACAATTACAGTGCTGGGGCCGGCAGGCACCATTTCCAGTCTGAGTCAAAAATCAGGAGGATAAAGAAAAGGGTTCAGCTAGAGGGAAGAGTATCTCAGGGATGGGCAGCAGAGACCGAGGCCTTCCTAAACAGTAATAGGACAAAAAGAAGTGGGAGGCTGGTTAGAAATCCCAGTTGATGTTCTTTGTCAATGAGGCCTAACAGGCCACAGTAGCATGAAAGAATATCACTTCCTAGAGTATGTATGAGGTTGGTAAAAGCTCTATTGGAAAGAAAAGCTGTGAATCAGCAGGGACCTTGGGGAGAAAAAAGGTAAGACTTGGAGTATTCATCAGGAAATGAATCTCTACAGACATGGCTAGGATGCTAACTCAAATCACAGCAGCAACATAAGCAGTCTTCTTAACAGTGAGACTTTTTTAATAAGGATGGAGCCCTGATGGTATGCTGAACCTTAAAAAGAGGGATGTTTTCACTGTTCACTATTTCAGAGCAGCATGAGAGCCAAGCCTTCATGGAAGGGGAGTCTGGACAGTATCCTAAAATCTGCACAGCTCTCTTTTGCAAAAGGATTAGGATTAAGCTTGTTCACACTCTCAGCCATCTAAGAGGTGAGTCTCCAGTATGAATACCTTCACTCACAGCCAGTACAATGAAACAGGTGCAGAATCTTTTTCTTACTGCAACTGGGATTACCGTTGCGAGCAATGAACTTTGTTTAACAGACTCCCAGTGTATGGGACAGCCCTGGTATTCAGGACTTCCTGAAAGGACTAAAAGTCAGGCATAACTTAAACTACTATATGGCTTTTGGGCAAATTGTTTCTTATTTTCAAAAACACTTTTGTCATTTGTGCCAAGACCTGAACTTTATTTTTTGATCCAAAAAAATCACCTTTGTGCTGAAAAAACATAGCACAGTTTTTGCTCATGGCCTAAAACAACATAACTAAGATTCATTAATTGTACCATCCCATTTCTGTAGGAAACTTACTTTGCAAACAGAAGAGAGATCACCTCTACTTCAGTTTTTTTCATTTGTTTTCCCCTTTAGTATAGGAATGTAGAAGACAGTGGGAATGATGTTCCCACTGTTCTCAGAACACATAAAACAGAAGACAGTCAGTTGTCTTGTAAAGAATGACTATGACTAGAAGGATCCTGCCTTTTCTTGCATTTCATTTTATTTTATTTTTGGCTTGCAAGAGAGTATGGCGTGGTTTAGACTGTGAAGTGTGGGTTGGAGCCAAGATCTTTGGGCTACAATACCACACTTTTCAACTGGAAAGAAGTTAAGGTGGGATATTTCAATATTTCTTATGGAGGCTTTTATTTTACTTCTGAAAGAAGTCCTGGAAAATAAGGAGCTCTTACTTTCCTTTGAAGGACCCCTTCCAAATCAGTGCCAAAATAGAAATGGTGAAGTTAGGAATTTCTTCCCTGCCACGGAAGAGGGCCTCATATTACTGTTTCTTATTATTGCTAGGATGACCTTTCATGTTTGACAACCTAATGAATTATTCTAGTAGGCTGGCATAGCCAATACCATAATGGCTATTCTGATACTCTTATCACCCCAAACTGCTTTGACAATATCTCCCAGTTCTTATATTTAGGCAGCTTCATGGAAGTGAATGAATAGTAGAAAACCCAAATGACTGATAGACTACACCAGCACTGATCTAATCCATTTTAAGACAAGGAGGCCTCTCATTCTTTCCTTTCAAAGATGTTTCAGCCTATCTTAAGCTTCATGCTGAAGATGAGAATGTCACCAAAAAAATACCACTCCAGTGAGAAATCAGTGCAAGAACATCAAATAGGAGAAACCAGAATGAGAGTCTGCAAAGAAACAAATGTTCTTGGAAAAATTTCTGGCTTCCTTTCAGACTGTGGATAATTTGATCAAACACTAATGAACACATTAATGACTGAAAGAAAATGGTTGGGAACAGTCCTTTCCACCAGTCTTGAGCTTTAAAATTTGCAGGCAGTAGGGAAACATAATTGGATGCATTTCTGGATATATCTGGAAAGTACCTGTATGCCTGAGAAACAAGCACACAAAAAATACTGGATACAAACAAACAGAACATGTAAATATTGAATTCTCTGGATATCTCTTACGTTTGTTCAAGAGAAAAAAACCCACGTCTCCTTTACAGTGAATTCATGAAACACTCTGGCCGCTGGAGGACAGACCTGCTTTACTACTGCTTATCCTCCATAGTACTGAATTCTTTTGGAATCACAAGAAGAGCACTCAGTCTTTGGAGGTGATAGGTCATAGGTGCTGTGAGACTGTCAGCTTCTTTCGGCTTTAACCAAACCTTTATCAGAGAATTATGAAAGAGACTACACATCCCAGCAGCATGTCCCTAAAGATCAATGTCTGGCTACTGCTGGCCTGTGGCAATAGTTTCTTTGCTGAAAAGGAGTCACTCCAGACCTGTCCACACAAAGGAGAAAAATGAGGTTTCAATTACTCAGGCCTCAAATGAGCAAGCTAAGATGAACAGCAGACAGCCTTAGTTCTTTGCTTCCAGGACACCTGCCAGCACAATGAAGAAAACAACCAACATGAGGTAAAGAGCTTGTGGTGTTTTCTTCTCTGTTCATCCTCACTAAAAGCCTGAATCATGACAAGTCCTAAAACAAATGTGGCTGCGCCTCCAGTGCAGTATATCAACATGGAATCCTTTACAGAAGACAGCTTGCAAGGTGACAAAACACCTCCCAGTGGTATGTAGTTTATAACACAGACATTAACAGTTAACACAGAAATTGCCTGAAACATTCTTCAATTCTTCACAATTCCTGTGCTTTCAGTGCACATTCTTTTCATATCCAGAAAGGCACTACTAGACCAAGGATGGGTTCCTTGACTCACTGGGCCACCAAATTCCAAACCATATAATCAGATCATGCTTGGACTGCTCACCCAACATATCATTTTACTTTTCAGCTCCAAACAAACTGAAATTGTAGCTGGAATTAGCAGATTATCATCCACAGGAAAAGACCAAATACATATTGGAGTAGTACTGTGCTTTTCTGTATATGATTGTCAAGAGTTCCCACTGCCCACTTGGTACTCCAGTAGATACCATCCCAATGGAGGAGAGAGTATTCAGCCTTGCTGTATCAGCTTCCCCTGAAGAACCTCAACTCTTCTGCATCAGAAAGTTGCAAATGACTCTGTAAATACCAGAAGCATCCCAAGCACTTCCAAGAATCCCTATGATCACAATAGCCAGCTATGTGGTCAATAAAGCTACTGCTCCTTTGCAAGTAGGCTAAGATTGTCACTCTACTTAGGCTAACAAGGAAGTGTGACAGAGCATGCACAACAAATGCGCTCTGATGGAACTGCACAGTCCATAGCAGATAGTATATTCTTTGGGAAGCACATGCTGAAACATCTCACTACAAGAAAGACACTGAAGTTCTGGAAAGTGTCCAGAGCAGGACAACCAAGCTGGTGAAGGGCCTGGAGCACAGGCCTTACAAGGAGCAGCTAAGGGAACTGGGATTGTTTAGCCTGGAGAAAAGGAGGCTCAGGGGAGATCGTATTGCTCTCTACAGCAAACTGAAAGGAGGTTGTAGTCAGGTAGCGGGTTGGTCTCATCTGCCAGGTGTCAAGTGACAGAATAAGAAGAAATGGTCTTGAGTTGCCCCAGGCAAGGTTTAGCTTGGACATTGAAAAGTTTCTTTGCTAAGAGGGTAGTTGGGCATTGAAACAGGCGTCCCAGGAAAGTAGTGGAATCATCATTCCTGGAAATGGTCAAAAGACCCGCAGATGGGAAACTCAGGGACATGGTTTAGTGGTGGACTTGGCAGTGCCAGGTTAAGAACTGAACTCTATTTTAGAAATCTTTTCCAATCTAAATGATTCTATGATTCTATTTGCTTTGCCCTCTGTTGAGAATAAGTGGTTTGTGCTGCATCAATAATCACAGTATAAGGTTTTAACAAAAAGCACGTTTTAATACAAATTTGTGGAAGTGCAACTTTGACAGAGTTCTGTGGCAAGTTTCACTCTCTTACTTACCACAAGTCAAACATACAAAGGAAAATCAAATTAGAATCAAAGGATATAGATACAAAAGATAAGGGTACAGAAGGGTTTAGCAACACTTAATCATTAAGTGGTTCAACAGTTAAAAAGCAATCCAATAGGATTTACTATAATTATAACAGTGACAATTTTAGATTCACATTAACCAACGTTCATACATAATCAAGTCACACATGCACACAGGCAAAGAGATGTACATGTCTATACCTATGTGTGTTTGTTCACATAGGAATGGCTTAGATGAGAAGTAATTTCATCTTGTGGTAAGAAAAAGAGAGAATGCTCTGTAACCTACCGTAGTGCCATAACCACATCCGAAGTATCTAAGGCTAGAATCTCTTACTGTATCTTTTAATATCACAATATTTTTGAAGGTCTGGGTAGAGAGCAACTGCTGTTGGAACAGTGAATTTCTACTTCGTTTTCTTCTACTCAGAGTCTTCTCAGACAAGACTGGGTTTTGAAGTTACTCTGAGGCATGACAGGAAGCCAGCTCAGTTCTCAGGAGGCCAGTAAGACAGGTCTCATTGATACGGCCTTGTGAAGGAGCAGGCTGCAGCGTGTGGGGCATAGGGAGGCCTGCATTTGGCTTTGAAGGCCGTCATGGCCACTGCTACACCTCCACATCAAGATTTTGAGAGCACCCAGGGCAGTGCAGTTCAGTGCAGTGTCTCTGAAGAAGATGGAGTTACCGTGCCAATGAAGGTCAACAAACATCTACCCCTGCTGTTATCTCCCAGCATAGCCCTGTCAGCTCTAGAGTCAAACACCTTTCAAACGTCTTCCTCACATCCTCAGCTAGAAATTACCAGGTTCCAAGGTAGGGACCATAACTTTGCCAGTAAGTGCTCCAGCAGCATGCGGAGTCTGCCAGTGCCAGCTGAGCCTCCCAAATGCACTTCCTAACAGCTGAGCCTCTCAATGCCAGCTGGACTCTGGAAGAGGAAAGTAGTCAAACAAACACTTTGAGGAGGCTAAAAAGGTGGAATATGAAACTGAGCACAAATTTAAGCAGTGTATTAAAGAGTTTGTCAGCCAAGATTTTAAATGTCTTCCTTGCATCATAGCTAACTTTCTCTGCTGCTCTAAGTAATGCCTGCCTCCAAAGTACACTTAGCCTGAGTAATGTGTACTTTATTATTTGCATACACTTATTCCTTCCTCTTTATGCATCTTGGAATTTAGGCTTTGACACTAAAGGCATAGAGACATGCGGTGACTGTTTTATGTTCTCTTAAAGCTCATGCCAGGTGTGAGTAACAGAACCAGAGGAACAAGCTGTGTACTTCTCACAGCACCTAAAGACCCCAGTGCATCCTTCACTGAGCTCAACCTGCCAAGTACTCCTATCCACTATGTGTAAGAGATACTAAGCCACATGAGAAAGAGCAAGACATGGCAGCAGGGCTGTCAAAGTGCAGGGACACGGGAATGGGTTTGCACAGCAGGCAGAATAGCCAGAAAGGTTCCAATACCCATAAAACCAAATTTGACTTTGTAAAACTGATAATGTTCAGAAAAGAGCTCTGTCAAAATGATGAGGAGGACTGAGAAAGAGGAGCTGATTAGTGTATTTTAGTCAGCATTCACAAATGTGTTTCTTTGAAATAGCACCAGAATTTTTTGCACCTAGAAAACAAATACAGGTAATTGCAGCTTTCTTCTCTTTCTTCCTAAGATGAAACTATACTCTGAAAATTGACTCAGTGATACAAATGACCAAGCTGGTATGAAGAATATCAGTCAGGTCACCAGGAAAACAAGAGGGAATTTTACATCTGTTAACTGGCGCTGTGCCTTCTCAAGAGCAGATAAGGATGCATTATGAAAAAGCATTAAAAATGCACACTTTTAAAGGGAACATTTTTGTTTCCTCCACCAATACAAAAGCCAATGTTGTTAGAAAACTCTTGTCAGTAACCAAACATTCAACATGAAAGAATAAACCTTTTTTCAAAGCAAATTTCCACTGAAATTGAGTTACAAATTTCCCTTAATTATACTTTAAAAAAAAAAAAAAAAAGGGAAAAAGAAAAAATTCTGCACATTGGATCTATTTCAAGGAACTAGAGCATATTATGTCTCCCCACATCTGAATAAGGGAGATAAAATAGGCAAAATAGGACACTGATTAAGGCACCAGGACTAAGTAGTCTTCCTCAAATCATTTGGGAAGCTTGTGGCAGAATAGGAAAACAGCCCTTGGACATCTGACTCCCCATACCATATTGTAAAAGAGGTAGGTAATACAACCTTCCAGCTCTCTTCGTCCAACCTAAATTTAGGGACATATTAAAAGAAAAAATTGATTTATTTTGTACATTTACTTTTAGTAGTACATTAGGATGATTGAAAGAATGACAAATGTCTCCAGTGCTGCCAGTGCTTATAATTCTATGCTGAATTCAGTTCTCTACAGTGTTTTTCTTAAACATGCAGTTTCTGGAGCCATGTAATGACATGAAAATTACAGCAACAAAAATGACTTAATAGTTACCCAGGATAGCAAACACAAACTGGAAAGACTCAGAAACCAGATGGCTCATAAATATGTTTGGTTTAATTTGATGATTTTTAACCCTATGTTGTGATGTAAAACCTGAGCTTGGATAGTTTAGGTAGCAAAAAAAACCAGTGCTTGCTATACTTTTACCCTTTGCCAAGTTCAGAAAGACTAAGAAAAGCTACATTCACCAGCTTTATTTCTTGCTCCTTTGTGTATTTGGGTCACCAAGAATGAAAGGATATGCTGAAGAGTATTCTTAAATGTGGTTGACATTTTTTTAAAAACTAGGAGCACTTCTGTGCATGCCAGAACTAATGAAATATTTTGAATATAAAATTTAAGCCTGGGCTCAACATTTTTTACTGTCTTCCTTTAAGATGACAACGTTAACCCCATCTGTCCACCTTCTGAGCAAGTTCAGCCCTATCCTTAAATGTGTAAGAGCACCTCCTCTTAACAACACTCTACACGTATGGGTCAAAGTTGAGAACAGTATTCTGTGTGAAGGGCTAAGGGTGAGACCCGAAGGCAACACAACACCATGATGTATATCTTATTCCTCGGTAATGTAGCATCAGTGATAGGATTCAGACTATTAGTCTGAATTTCGTCCTCTAAAACTGTTAAAAGTTCTGTTAGCTGGATGCAAAAAACACTAACATGGTCCAAAAATAAGGAACTGTCAAAAACAAAACTAGATGATAGCTAACAACAATATTTTTCTACTTAGTAAAACAGGAATGTAGGTATTTTCACAGTGGTACCAATTCATGAGGCTGTTGTCAGCTCACTGACATCAAGCACTTGTTCCCTTGCAGAGAATGGAAAGTAGACATCCCTGTACCAAGGTATATAGACAGGGTATGTAGACAGCTATATCAGGGTGTATTTAGACATACTCTAAATTCAGGCATCTAATCCTACAGGTTAGTTTCACAAGACACTTATTTCAATGATTGTGGGGAGAGATTCAGAAAAAAAACCAACAGATTAAGGGTTTTCCAGAGCAATTCCTTCCTCCCTAGCCTGCCTTCCTTTTGGCCCCACTGGGAGACTGGCTTCCTTTCTTGTCCTTGCTTAGCAATCACCACCTCCTCAGCTGTACCTAACACAAGCCGTGTAGGGTCACATCGTAACTGGAACATTAAAGTGATGTACAAAAAAGAAAGCTAGCTTTTAACCTAGGTCCTTTCAAAGCATCCCTACACTCTGACTGACACAAGAGAGATGAGACCATGCTGTCGCTTTGGACCTGGCCAAAGTGGTCAAGATGGACATACATACTGGAGAGACGAGCTAAACATTGACCAAATGTTGACCTCCTTCATGTTCACTCAGTCTCAAGAACCCTAAGAAACCTGCAGAAGAATCACCACTTCTATCTCTGAAGTTCTACATTTATTTGTGTGCTGGTTTTGCCTGGGTTAGACATAATTTCCTTCACAGTGGCTGGTACAGGGCTGTATTTTGGATTTGTGCTGAACACAAGGTTGATAGAATAGTGACATTTTTGATATTGCTGAGCAGTGCTCACACAGCACTAAGGCCTTTTCTGCTTTTTTGTACCGTCACGCTGGCAAGGAAGCTGTGGGTGTGTGGGAAACTGGGAGGAGACACAGTTGGGATAAATGACCCAAAGAGACTAAAGAGATATTCCATGCCATATAACATCATGCTCAGTGTATAAAGTACAAGGAGGAGTAAAAAACGAAGGAGAAGGGGGTGGAGAGGATGTTTGGAGTGGTGGCATTTGTCTTCCCAAGTAACTCTTGTGTGTGATGGGGCTCTGCTCTCCTGGACATGGCTGGGCACCTGCCTGCCCATGGGAAGCAATGGATTAATTCCTTGTTTTGCTTTGCTTGCATGTGTGGCTTTTATTTTCCCTATTAAACTGTCTTTATTTTAATCCAAGAGTTTTCTATCTTTTACCCTTCTGAATCTGTCTCCAATCCCACCGGTTGGGGGGCAAGCAAGCAAGGTCGTTGGAGTTAAACCATGATTACTTGACATAAATTACCTGCCCACCGTTCTCTGCAGAGGAATGTCAGGAACACTATTAATTGGGCTGTTGCTTCTGGTCAATCCTCCTTCTTGCAGCCACAAAGTAGTTCCTTTCAGTGATAAAACAACTTCTCTAACTTACTACGCAAGTACCTTACCATAGAAGTGATTGTAATTTCTGATGAAGCTTAATTGAAAAATAACTCTTGGCTGGATTAAAATAGTTGATAGCCTATACAGTCACATGACTCACAAACCCTTGCAAAATTATAATCTATATATAAAATATGTAATTACAATATTGTCACAAACAATCACAAGCAATCCCTGAGAATTGAGGAGCTTTGGGTAACTGCATCTACTGAAGAAAGTGGGAAAGACAACTTGTTTAAAGCAAAGGGGTTTTCCACATCTTTTCAGATCCTAAAAAAAGTAAAACAAAACAAATAAAAAAAAACCAAGCCAAAACAAACAAAAACCAAAAACAAAACAAAAACAACAGACAAAAAACCCAAAACAAAACAAAACATCCACCAGATTTTTCCTTTAATTAATTTTCACACGTATATATGTGTAGGAATGCACACAAGAGAGGAAAAAAAAAATGTATGGAATCAAAATAGAAAGGTAAGAAATAAAAAAAACTATGCCCTGTCCAAAACCTATCAGCAAATAAAAAGTGAAAATAGCTTATAGAGGGGAAGCTAAATGTTTGTGGCTGCAGTCAGTGCTTATAATTAATTTGCAAGGTTATTTTTTGCAAATTTTACTGACTTTCCTCTCTAGAACTGCAACAGACTGACAAACACAAACTATCAAACTCTGGGAAAGTTTAAACTCTGTTAGGAGACTAATAGATCTTGAAGGGTCAGGAGGTATGTGGGACTTCGGGAAAGTCAGAAAAAATAGCGGTAGTGATGACTATGCTATCAGGGCTTATAAAATTCGTGAAGTCCAGTGTCTCATTAAACTCTAGGCTGTTAGCCTGCATAGGGTTAAAGAAAGCTTCTTTTGGAGACTTTAAATACTATTTGGGCTCCTGCAGTGACTGTAAACACAGAAAATGTTCCTGTTGTGAATTACATAATTTAAAAGTGTTACTCAGGTAAAGAGATCTGAACTCCAGCACAATACACATCAGAATGCCACACAGAGAACTCTAAAAACATGTTAAAGAACATGAAAATGTCAAGCGATCATGCTTTTCTATGATTCTATTTGCCAAAGTCAAAGTAGCAAATTGGTTTTTAATCACCCAGAGCTCAGGAGGAAAAAAACCCTGTAAGTAGCAGATTCTTGGAAAATTAAAACTGCAGTGAAATCAAACAACAGAAACAGAAAATGAAAAAAAAAATCAAGCTAAGGTATTAGAACTGTGTAAGTATAATCATCCGTGCTCCTTACATTGTCTAAAATATTTGTCAAGGCATCAAGGTCTGCAAAACTGCCAAATGAATTATCCAGTAAAGCAAAGCAGGTGTTCAGTTCCAGTTTGAATTCAGTTTTGCCTGAGGTTGCTTAAGTTCAGGCTGACAGCTGCTAACCCTTTTTTGGGTAATCCAAAGCCACACTGGCTGTGTTCCTGGTCTCCATTGGAAAAGAGTTCCTCCATCCTGTTCTTCTGCCCAGATGTGGCCACCTCCTATCCCCTCTCTACATCCCCACAGTTTCCTCCTGCTCCCTAAAACCAGGAAAGTGGAGCAGATATTGTGAGGCAGAGCTACAAAGGGAAGTGCCCAAGCGCTCGAGAGTTCACCCTCAGCATATAGAAAAAGGTCTTGGTCACAGCTGCAGAGCCACCCAAATGAGCTCTGCATTACTGCATGGAAGCAGATGCTTCCAACAGCCATCTCTGCTGTGGGAAGTGTGATTTCAGTGAATCGTGACTTTTAACCACTTACCTACCCAGTTTAGTTCTCATTGAAGTTACAATATGACCGCTATTATTGTGTCAGTTCTGATTCAAGGCAAGAAAAAAATTCCAGTCTGGGTTTCTTTTGGCTTCTCGACAGCATAAAAACTCATCAAGACAATGTAGGAACAGGCACTTCTCATCTCCTGCACTTGACTCTGCGCAACAAAACACCATCACATCCCTTCATGTCACTTCCTAGTGTCACTCTCAGTTACTTTATCACTCCTATATTTTTAATATATAAATATGTATCACCATAAACATAGACACAAAGGTGTGGATGCTCTAACCTCAGAAAATTTGGCTGTTTACGCCTTCAAACACATGCTGTGCTACAAACTGGAATGAAAAATAAAAAAACCAAACAAACCAAAAACCTAACTGAGCAACTGAAATGCATGAATAAATGCATCATTCTTGGCTGATAAACCAAAGCTTGTGGGGTTTCAAATACCAATTAGCTAAAAATCTGCGATGTCTTATTAAGAGACACAGCTCTCCCATCAGACAGGGTAAAAGCTAAGCTGAGGTGCAAGGATAAATCTGTGCTTTTGAAAAGACATCACTTTTAATTCTATAATTCTATACTTCATTCTCATTCTTGACTACATCTACCTCTACTTTTAAAACTCAATCACTGCCATTGTCAGGGAGGTTTTTACCTTTGCAAAGAATAGAACAGTTCAGTTGGAGGGGACCTGCAACAATCAAACAGTCCAACTGCCTAAAATAAAGTGAGCTGGAAATCTCAACAAGTTTTTCACTGACAAGTGGAGAATTGTGTAAAGTTTCATGTTTTTCCAGCCAGCCTTATGTTAAGGAGCACATATAGAAAACCGACCTGAAATTCTCCTAGAAAGACAAAACTTGGCCTGAGGGTGAGCATCTCCCTGAAATTCTGAGCTCTTTATTTACTCAGTACACCAGGTAGAGTTGCTTTTTCCAGGTGAGGAAGACTGGAATGTCACCTCTGTTACCTTTTACGTAATTTCCCTCTGTTTCCATTACACCTTGGGTGTCCAGTTGTGCTGGTATGATACACACTGGGAGAAGCTGCAGTGTGGAGATACACCACCTTGAGAAAAGCTCTTAGAAACAGCACACATATTTCTATCAGGGAGGCAAAATACTTCAGTGACATCCTGTCAATTGTATGGGATCTGTGCTCCTTTAGGCTTTGCAGAGACCTAAGGAGGTCTTGATGCCACATTTGCTCAACTACCCCTTGACCTTCCCTCATGCATATCCAGCATAAAAAGGCAGGAATCTGACATTCTCCAGGCACAGACCCTCTAACTATGCTGAACCAGACACAATCCAAAACAAAGGTTCTATGTGTTCCTCCTGCAGCACATAGCACTTCGGTGTGATCTGTCACCACTCTCATAAGAGAGCTCAGTTCTCCCTATGCACTCTGACCACATCTGTCAGACCAGCTGCAACTCACCTCTTATCAAACATAACAGCTCACCCTTTTTCCAAGCTGGCCTGCTCTCCTACCTGCCACAAGTTTCATCTTTATGCACACCATGTCCTGCTGATAGCAGGCCACATCAAAACACTGGGCTCGTTACATGCCAGGGGAGGAGAGAAGCAGGGAAGCAATTATCATGGAATGAGAGGAAGAGGAATTGTAAGAGGAAGGACTGATGCTGAGAGACAGGAAAAGACTATAAGCCTGATCCAATTAATTAACATAATTAGTGTCATTATTTTCCTCCTCTGATTTAAGGATTCAATACAGGAATCATGCTTACCCGTAAGAGTCTCAGATAAAAGTCTCCGGATACAAAAGGCAAGATGTTACACTGCTGTAAGTGTATTCCCATGGGAGCCCCCGGTGGTCCAGGGGAAAATTCACTGCACTGTCACTGCAGAGACCCGGGTTTGATTCCCGGTCGGGGCCCCTCCCCGGGCAGATGGAGCTCGTTAGCCCTTAAGGCAATCCATCTACGTCCTGAGGACCTCGCTGCCACCGTCCAAGCGTGCTTGGCCCCGGCAGATGAACCTCAGGATTAAAAGGGTGGGCTCAGTTCCGCGCACACTGTGTCTCACCTAAAAAATCCAATGCGCAGGCTGGAAGGTGGAAAGACCTTCCCCGGTTCTTCGTTCGCGAAGAAGACTGGCCATGTATTCCCATGGAGGTCCATCGATTTGAGTTAACTATGAACCCTGTGGATTCTTTCCTCTTCATTTATTCCTGGAAAACTCACCTGCCTCTCCTCTCAGCAGCTGCTTTGTGCTGCTTCTTTTACTAACATTTTGCAAAAAGTTACCTTTTTTCCTTTATTTCTGAGGAACTTGATCCAATATCAAATTACAAAGAGTACCGGCCACTGTCTGTATGCACAGTAACGAACATGAGCCGAAGGACAATCACCTGCATGCACAAATCTAAGTACAAATCAGTATGTGATATTACAAAAATAACTGAGCAGCTTTAATATAAAACAAACAAACAAGCAAACCCTCTCACAGGTCAACTTAAAAATATTTCAGAAGCTTTATAAAATTGCAAAGACAAACACATTTCAGGGAGTACTGGACTAGAAAGTTCATGTCAAAACAAAACATTTGATATTATGTCATGTTTTTACACTTTTTAAATAAAGATTTCAGATTTCTGAATGAAAGACTTCTCTAAGCAAAAGTTTGGATTAAAAAAAGGGGAATTAAAACAGGTAGACTCATTTGAATGTCTCAATATGAACTAACTGGTGCACACAAAAAACCAAAATTACAGTTCAAAACCTAGACCACTTTACAAAATATTTTAGCATCACCACATCAACATTTTTCAGTAAAATTAATTCAAGATGAAAATTTCTCTCCAATCTTGCCACAGACATCACAAATGCACTTCTACATACCAGCACAGCCAGTGTGCACCCTCTCACTCATGCAAGCAGGCTGAAGACAAGGACCCTGCTGTGTATCTGTTTTGGACTCCAGGGGGTGGGAGAGGAATGCTTTTGAAACTTCACTGGAGTGGGGCATCCTTTTCTCCAACTTTGATCTTATGGACTAATTAGAAACTGCGAAGCTATGCAATATGGACAGGAAGATGGATTTCTGCTATGGCTGATGACAAGACGTTGTCTTCAGCTCTAAAGAAACAGCATACATGGCTCGCTACCTGATTGTTTCCTTCTCCACCTTAGTCCTCCCTCCTGATACAGTTTACAAATCCCCAGTGTTTGTCTGCGTGTGACCCCTTAGTGTGGGATTTCCATATATCTCTCCTATCCTTCTCCATTGTATTTCAAAGGGTCTCAACTTTGTAATGTTTATGACTTAAAAAGAACTGTCATGCTCTTATTTCAAGGCACCTACCCAACCTTTGGCTTTCAGTGAAAGTCATGGTGCCTTGAATTGCATATCTGGACTGGGCATAGTATATGGAGATATGCTGTCATTTACACAGTAAAGGACTGTGGATCTAATTCCTAAGACAAATTTCAAGGATCCTTGGGTGCTGTCCTTCTTGGAACCATTTAAGTGAAACCACTACTATACCTATGTGCTACTTTAACTGGGCACAAGAAGAAGAAAATAAGAGAGAAGTTCTTCAATGAAGAAGCAAAAAAGAACACAGGGTCCCATCCCTTCCACTCTTGGCATGCTCTCCTCCAGACAAAGGGATACACAAAGCACTAAGGGTTTGTCTAAGTGAGATAGATGCACTGGTTTATTTAAAGTTGGCTTATGACAGAATGAGGTACTCCTATATCTTCATGTACATGTGGACTGATTGAACTTGAACCAGTTAATTCTCCCTCTACAAAACAGGCCAGCTCGGTTCTGAGAGGCAGATAAAACCAGGGAGAGAAACAAAACATCTGAGGCTTCTGAAAACTGTTTGTTAGACAGAGGCAAGCATCCAAGAATGGGGTATTCATCACTGCAATGCTGATATACCATTCCACAAACAAACAAACAAACAAACAGCTAGTTGTCTTACTCCTTAACTTGCCATCAACCTTCCTATTCTTCTATGCCCTAGGAAGTGTTCAACAAAACCCAAAACCATAACTATTCCTCAGGCTGAAATTAAATGTAAGTTACCCTTATCTGTGACAGCCCCACTACAAGTGTCAGAAAAGACCATAAAGCAAATCCTGACAAAATGCCTCTACTAATATTATCTCATCAACTGTGGTTATAGTCAACAGCTAAACTCTGAGCAATGACATAAGCATTACCGTATTTTTGGAAAGGTGTTTGAGGTTTGATCAGGATGTATGTTGTACTGTAATTTTGCAAATATTTTGCTTTCCACATTCAAAGGCAAGAGTATTACACCTGGCCAAGCACAACCCGCTTTCTCATAGAAGAGGAAAGGAGTGACCTCCCACCTTCATCAAGCTCAAGTAATAGAAAGAAAATCATCCAGTATGAAGGCTCAAAGTAATACTGGGGCTTAAAATAAAAAGAAAATTCTCCCAGATGTTAACCTGGTGTCTTTTACCACCTTCTTCCTAGCCATCTCCTGAGTCCTGGGGCTAGAGTGCAACCTCAGCCTCTAAATGATTGTGAAGTTGGTTTGACACTGAACAATGCACATCCACGCACTGAGTCCTTTCCTGGTTTTGTTACTGTTGGTTCTCTTGGGAGTTCTCTTTCTAAGTTTTTTTTTCTGTTGCTATTCTCTACAACTTTCTGAGTTTTCTCATAGTCTTAATTTTTGTACCAAGAGGAGTTCCAGAATTCTCCAGTGTTTTGGTGTGCCAAAAATTTTCAATGGATGGGAACTCTGAAATCATTCTTTCATAACAGAGCTCACTAGAAAGGCATATGCCAGCCAGTAAAACAAAAGAGAGAAAAGAGGACCTGCAAATTCCTTCATCACTAAGACCTTGGGCTTTCCAAATAAAGAAAATGTGAAGCCATCCCAAGAATACGCTCCAGGAAAAATTCCTCACTGGAAACACAAGTGGTTTTTAAAATAATTTCTGTAGAGCCTGAAAGCTGACCATAATAGCCCCTTGAGATAAGCAAACCCCACGTGAACTTTGTGACAGCAGCTACACAGTTAAATGCTCATGCATCCAAGTCTCTCCCTGGGTGATAGAGATTATTTTTGGCAGAAGATGGGACAGAGATTGTAAAATGTACGTTTATTTTCATTTAGCTCTTTACTTGTTCACTCTGAAACACACCCTTTTTTTACCTCTTTCCTAATACAGTCATGCTTCATATCACAAACTTGGATATAGAGCAAACATAAATATATATATTCCTTACATTAACCTTACTTGCATGTTGAAAGTCATTCCACTAAAAACTTTGGGATGATATTTTTTAGTTCCTGATGAGACCACATGCCATGAAAACTGAGGCTATGGGGACATACATGCAAGCTCTGCTTGCATGAGGTACCCTTGTCCTGGGACCCTTTGAGAGTAGTGCAACTTCTGTCGTCCCAATAGGAATAACAGGCCAGAAGAAGGTTGCAATTAAAAACTCTGTGCTATGCCTTGGCATACAACTATAAATAGAAATAATTTATGAAACCTGCTTAAAGGCTGATGTCCCAGTGTGTCTTCATATAAAAGTAAATATATACAAGTTCATCATTTAGCCAGAGAGAGAATTTCACTGCACTAGCAGGAGCTAGCTGGAGTGCCCAACAACCTGTTTGCCTTCCTCCTTTCCTGCCTGGAAGTTATATTATTTGTTACACTGAGAAATACAGAAGTGTCTCCTGATCTTTGTCTAAGGGTCTAGTTATAGTCCCTCTCGCTGCACTGGGTGTGCTACCATAACTGCAGCTCTCTGAAAAGTTCAGCATGTCCTGATACAGGCTTTTCTCTCCTGATTTTCATAACGAGTTTGCTTGCCACTGTGCACATATAGTGAATGTGTCCCATTCCTACCTTCTTCTCCCATCATTGCTTGTGTGCATGCTGCCACCTCACAACTTCTCTCCTTTTACTGCAGCTTCCCTCCTATTATCTCTCTGCTCTCTTGCTGTTCTTTCATTCCCCTTGCTGTGTTTCAGAACCAAAGCTGACAGTGACAAACAGAGCAGCACAAAGATTCTTTCAAAACTCAGCCTGAGTACCACTTTCTAGCTGGGAATCCTCCCAATCCCTTCTTCTCCCCTTATCTCTGTCCCTCATCTTTCCCCTTACACAAAGCATCCTCTCCAAACTACGCATTTTCCTGTAAGCGACCTTCACTGCTCTGGAGCTTTACTTTCACCCACCTTTCAAAAATTGTTCCAAAGGAAACCATTCAGTAATCAGAGAAGCAAAATAGTCCTGGGTTATAACTGTTAGTTTCATGCTGAACCCTTGTACAATGACATTGTCTGCTTCCAGCCTCGGACCCTCAACAGCAGCTACCTTTCTAAAACTACAGATCACCTATTCATTTCAGTGAACAAAATTTACTTAGAATCAATAACCATCAAGATTTGTCTTCCCACTTAATATATGTTTCATGCTGGTACTTTCTCTTCCCATCCACCTTTTTCCCCCCACCGTTCTGAAAATAATGCTTTTCTGGTTTAAAAGCAAAAGGGAAGTGGCAATGAAATAAGTCTGAGTCTCTGGGTATAAGAGGGACTTTGCATCATAAGGAGATGATGGGAAGAAAATAAGTTACTTACCCACTGTGGTAACACACAGCACCAGCTGTGGGAGCCGCTCCATGGCTCTGCGGGGTGTGGGCAGGTCCCAGCCGGGTGCGCGGCTCTGGTGGGGACGTGCCAGGCTCTTCCTGCGGGCTCTGCTGGAGCTCTGAGACCGGGCTCGGGCTCGGGCTCCTGCTGCCTTGGCGGAGAATTCCCACCTCCTGCTCGTATGGGTCCTAGAGCCACCCTCCCTTCCTTCCCTCCTCCTCCCGTTTTGCATACCGCTCCTGCACGATCAGCAAATCCAGAAGGCAGTTGCTTCAGACATGAGCATATCCATCTACAATTTTTTTGAGGCATTAGCATTCACTAGAAAAAGCTGAATTCAGCATTTTACTGGGTTGTTCCTCCTCCTCAGTATTCCCTCGCAGCAGGCTCAATAACACACACTGTCTGGACCAAACTCAGCTTGTATTTAAGATGATAGAGATGATCCTCTTGGCCTGAAAGACCGTTCATTAATTACCCTGAAAGAAAATTTACACAACCTAGATACCCACTCTTCTACCTTTCACTTCACTTATACCCACTTAACTCCTGCACAAGACAGCCTCAGTTGGAGAGACATGCAGTGAGGACCTGGAGCACAGGAAAGCTTAGGTATTCCACCTGCAAGCTAGTGCATTCATTCTTCAATCACTTTCCTTGTTAAACTCTTTTTTCTTCTGGTTCATCAGCCCTTCAATTACTGTATTCACTCTGCTTTCAATTTGTTTGCATGTGTTTTTTTTCTTGATAGAGAGTTTATTCTAAAATTGCTATTTAGTTTATTGCTAAATTTGTTATTCTTTTTAATAATCAGAATACTTTCTTTCTGATTGATTCTTCATGTGGATACCCTTACTCTAAATTAGGAGTGCTTTGGTCCAAATTAGCATAATTTATTCTGGCTGTTGTGCATTTATTACTCAGGTAGTACCTGAGTCTTTATTACAGTACCATTCACGATGCAGGCACTGGAGAGATTTGGAGCTGACATAAATTAGAACTCCAATAGGTCTGGTGTGTCTGGCACTTTTAAGGCAAAAGCCTGAATTCTATTTTTAATTGTCATTCACAGATTAGACTAAAAATTTAATTAATTTATTTAACCTTCTGTGAATCTTCCACTGACACCTATGAGAAGCACGCACTGCTCAAGGGTAGAATTTGCTTTTGCACCATAACCATATATTTGGATCTATGAATTTGCTCTTTGTTTAGCAACAATTACTATTTTCAAATGATTTACAGGGGCTAATTTTTGAATACAACCTGGATGATTTGGAAGTAAACATCATTCTGAGGTTTTCCTCTATGGCCACATCAATTACAAAAGTGTGGTAGCAAGAAAGACAGACAGTATTGGTTGCTTATCAATTAAATTTATATAAACTGTCCCCCAAGCAAAGTAATAGACTAAGACGAGGAAAAAAAATAAAAAAAAATTTTAAAATGCTGCCAGCTTTCCATCACTTCATAAATAACTTTCTTGGCTGAGGCTCTGGGATTGCAAAGCAGGTAATTTTTTTTACTCAAACTGGTAAAAAGTAGAGACACCTCAGGAATTTCCACGCTTATCTAAACCCTCATATGAACAGAAATGTAAATAATCTGTATGTGCAAGGAACTGGCACCAGCAGAGACAAATGAAATAAGACTGTTTCTGATAATACTCAGTTTTAAAGATATTCGTATTTTCCATGGTTTTCAGTTAGTGTCACAAAGACAGATGAATTCTAATTCTCATTACAGAAATGTGAGGCATTCTAAAAAAAAAAAGAGATAGGTGCATGTGTTGCTTTTAAGCAGAGAGTAAAAGCTGAGGAGAAGGTGACTAATCTCCGACCAACTGTCTCATTGGACAGTTTTGAAAGATTGAGTCCTGGCTCAGGAGAGTTGACCATGGCCTACTAGAAGGTCCATAGTTAATCCTTGGCAAGATAATGCACATCAGTCAAGCAAAGAATGTTACCCAGTCCAAACAAACAACTTTTTTAGGGAATCAAAGATTTTAAAGATACATGAAAAAACAAGAGTTTCACAATGAAAAACATAAGAATATACTCAGAGTATGAAAACAACAGAAGACAGAATAATGCCCATCATTTGGAAATAGGGGCAGGTACTACAAGCAAGTGCCACTCACCAACAGTTTGTAAGTGATGCAGGAGCATGCTCAACAACAAGAGAATGGCAGCAACACCACTAATGCAGAGGAAACCTCTGTAGATGTAATTAGGAGCAATGGACAATGTTGCATCATCAGAGAACAGAACTGTTAGTCCAGAAGCAATTCTGACAATTATAAGCTTTTAAACTCTGTGCTTATGGACAAGCTAGAGCACTGCCAGAATCTGGATACTAGCAACTGAAAATAAATGATCTTAAATAATGATAGCATTTTTGGCTGAGGAACACAGGAACAACATGCTGGAGTTCAGGAGAAGGAAGCAGATTTGCTTATTCTATTCTTACAGTATTCTGAGGGCCTCCATTGTTGCAAACACAACACAGAGGGCTGCAGAGAACTTTGATCTAACTCTGTAACATCTCAAAAACATTTGGAATGAGATTGAAAGACAAGGTCCGACCATGCTACCAAGAAAATGCCTCAGAACTGAAGGGAGATGAGACACTTCGCCACAAAGCAAGCAGAACTCCGGCAGTGAGGGTCTAGTCACTGCCAGAAAAAAAACTGGAGTTTTCACTTACAGGTACATTCAGGGGACAAAAATTATAAACAGTGGGAAATATTTCTCACATACAAGAAGAAAGCGTTGTTGTGATGATTGACTGCAAATGCATTTCCAAGTGGGACACAGGCAATGCAAATGTTCACCTAGCTCCCACACTGTCTCTGAAAGATACTGTTCTCTTTTGGACTGCACACAGCACAGAAAGATAAAGCACATTTTTTTATAGAATATCCAGTAAAACATCTGTAAAATGACATTTTGATCTAAGAAAAATATGAGAAAAATGCAGCCAGAGATCTCATAAACCTTTCACGAAAAACAAGATATAGGGCAAAAGCTAAACAAATATTCCTTGTGATGGAGATAAGATCCAGCAGAGCAAGGTGAATGTAGTGAGATGATAGAGTCTGGACACACTAAGATGAATGAGTACAGACTTGTTTGCAATATAAGGTATGTAAAGAAATTTGTGCTCGGTCAATCCGCCTCGGCATCCTGAATGCTGCTCTACAAAGTTGGTTAACAGACATAGGATTTGACTGCTACAAAAACATTTGGAAATCTGAAGACCTTAACCAAAGATGTCTCGGTCACCAAGATGGTATCTAAGCACAAAACTAGGTTGCCATTGGATTCTTCTACTGAGAATATTGATAATTTTTCAAAGTTCTATAGTCAAACTTTGAGAGCAGTCACTTATTCATAAAGCAAATTAGTATATATAAATAAAGAAAGAAGCTTTGGCTTTACTCCATAGCCATTAAAGCTTCATGTCTTCATGCATGGAAGAACCATGTGAGCTAAAGCTAATCATAAAATTCTTTACAGCCTAAGGGACCTGGAAATTCTCAGGCTAACCTTTCCCACAAGCAAAAAGGCTACGAAAGTATTTTGGTTTCAAATATATGGTTTCAGTGTTCCATAAAAACTAAGCAATATCTGATGATGGTTAGACACATGGTCTCTGGAGTACTTTACAAAGGAGCTATGAAGAAAAAATATCCAGAACTATATTTTATATCTGTTGCACACACAAGCTCTTTAAGAAAATGTTTCTATCTGGTATCAGACAAAATGTGAACTTTGATTGCTGCAGACATTGCTGAGGGCAAGCCCCTACAAAAAATAAGTGGGGCCAGTGCCACAGATAAGACTAGTTACACCAAATGGAGTGTAATTGCTAATAGCCAGGCTTTACCCCTTAAAATTATAATAGGTAGAAAACGGTTAAATTTAATTGTTAAGTGGGACTTGGCTTCTATGCAAACAAAATCCTCAAACATCAGAGAAAAAAAGTGTTTAAAAGGACATGCACAGAATCATTACAGATTTAAAATCTAAAAGTAGGACCAATGATATTTTACACCAGCATCATATAAGAAGCAATTTGAGGAAATTATTGTGATGCTTGTGGCATAGGGCAGAAAGAGAGGTAAACATGTAGGTGTGTAAGGAGGGGAAAAAATTATAATGCCCTAGAGCCAAGTAGGTACTTACCACTGCTGCTGGAAGCAAACAAACCTATTTATGTCCTAGACTATCAGATTCATACCTATGTACAAGAAAATATATCTAAGAAGTCATTTGTGCATGTCAGTACTACCCTTGTTGCATTTTAAAGTACCTGCATTAGTGATGTCTGACAGCAGGACACCTTTAATGAACATGAGATTTAGCAGTTTGCAGCAAAGTACATACGAGGCATGTCACTACAAGTCCCCATTATTTCCAGTACAACAGGTCAGTAGAAAGCAGTGTCAAAATAATAAAGCACCTACTAATGAAAAATGATAGAGGCCATACTCAGCCCTGTTAAATCAGAGCATGGCACCAGCAAACCATGGCTTGTCATTTGCTGATATTTCATTCAATGGAAAATTGAATACGAGAGTGCCTGTGCTACTAGAAATGGATTTCAAGAGCCCTTGGGGACTTGCAGCTATCTGAGGAGAGAGCTGAGTTAAAACAGCAATCCAAAAATGACTTGGAGTACCTGGAGCTCCTGCCATTTGCCCAAGACAGAAAACTCGTAACTGTGAAAGCAAAACAGCAGAATGGAAGCCAAGACATTTCAAAAGTCACAAGAGTGTGTCACACAAGAAAAGCCACCCTGTGAGTCAGTTGCTGTGTAACATTCCCAGGAAATTGTACTTTCTGAAGAAGCTGCTGTGTACAATCAGAATTAGTGACCTCATCTGACAACATATATGACCACAACTTACTAAGAGCCTATGGATGCAAAAGCATTTTTCTTTCAATAGAGCCCTACGCTCACAGACACCTGAATGACTCACAATTTCTTACTGAGAACCTGGATTTAAATCCCAAATCATCCCCCACAGTAGTGACTGGACCATCTGCTCTTGCGGTAATATCACAAGAAGGCACTTGGTGTTTCCTGTGAGTGCCTGATGTCATCTAGTACAGAAACCAGGTATGAGGGATAGCTGGAGTTCAGAGAAGTATCACAGTCTAGCCACAGAACAACTCTTCACTGAACCACAAGGGGGTTGAAAGAGTGGTATGGGAATCAGTATGTAGCCCTTTCTCTAAACAAGACACTACTTCATCTGCTGTTTTCACTACCTGCCTCGTTTCCCCTCTTCTTTGATCTATTTCAGCTCCACTTCTGCTTGCATCCTGTTATATTTTTACTTCCAGCTGCTCTTTCTGACCCTCTAGGTTAAGAAACTGAATCTTTTCAATGATTCAGCAGTCATAAACGGGCTTGATTTATTCCCTGTTCCTTATTCATCCTTTCTGTAATACCATTGTAGAAAATGTTTCTATGCTCCTCTGTTTAATTCCTTTCATTTTACTTACTTTTACTGCATTTTTTGGAAGCAGAAGATGGGAAACTCTCCTGTAAGGCCTGCATGGAGTTTTTTGCTTTTTGATGCTAAACATCACCTCTCCTTTAGAATCAACAGGAAGCTGTAGTTCCACTGCTCTGAAATAGATGCCTCAAAGAGCTTTATTTCTCAGTATGACTTAGTAAAAAAAAAAAAAAAAAAAAAAAGAAGTGTAAAATCTTGAATTTCTCCCAGTGGCTTCAGACTTGTAGGACTTATATGACCATCTGATGTTTATACAATAGTCTCTTCCAAACAAGATGGAGATAAACAAAATAATGTAAAGTCTTTGTACCCATACAAAGTTCATCTGTAGCCGTAAGGCAATATAAACTGTGTTCTAGTTCCTGAACATCCATCTCCTTTCCTGCACAGGGCACCAGAGCTCCCATATAGTGTCCAGATATCTCACTTTTTTTGTTTCAAATTTACACTGATTTTCCATAGGAGACTCTCTCACATGGCTACCAGCTGGAGTATGATGACAACCAGTCTATGAGATAGCCTGTACATTAGCAACCTTTGATTGCTATTTACACTACCTGGACAAGATTGCAGACCGAATCCAATCAAGTTAACAGAGACAAAAATTAAAAACGAACATGCAGAGGAGGTGGATAACCTTCTAGATTCCAGGCCAAACAGAAAGAAATGGATCCCCAAACTGGGAGCCCCTGATATATGAAGAGATTAGATTCCCCTAGGAAGTTCAGTTGGAAAAAGACAGCTGCAAATTAAAGATTTCCTAAAGGCTTTTTTTGGTAGCCACTTCAAAGTAAAGGAAGTTTACCATAAAATCATCTATAATTATTCATAAAACAATCTATAATTAGTCATAGAGATTATTGTAGTGGGAAATTATACATGTTTTCCTCTGAGATTCATCAATAACAAAGATTATATACCTGATAGATCAAAACTTTCATATACTGAAGGGAGTAGATTGACTCCTCTTTCTGTTGCTAATTAAAAAAATTTGCATAAAAGAAGTATTTTTCTCTTCAGCCTCTGGTCTTTCAAGGGATAGAGTATATCATAGTATTTGTGCTAATTCTTTGTCAGCACACAGCAGAAATAGAATAATCCATTACCTCCTTCAGTGTTCTCAAGACAGCAATAGAACTGCACTAAGATCATATGAAAATGCAAATAGTATGTTAAAATAAAAGGGTATTAATTTAGTCAATTAATTAGTGATTATACTGATGAATGTTAATTCTATCTGTGAAAGATCCAAC
>NW_020955204.1:2696087-2698734 GCF_003031625.1 Empidonax traillii
CAGCACACAGCAGAAATAGAATAATCCATTACCTCCTTCAGTGTTCTCAAGACAGCAATAGAACTGCACTAAGATCATATGAAAATGCAAATAGTATGTTAAAATAAAAGGGTATTAATTTAGTCAATTAATTAGTGATTATACTGATGAATGTTAATTCTATCTGTGAAAGATCCAACACCACCTACAAAAGAATGGACAATAAGAATGAATAATTACTTTCAGCTTAATGCCTAGGATATACATGCAAAGCAAACAATAGGTAGGCCATAATTTTTTCTTGAAAATGGTGCAGGCAGATATTATGCCATATTTTCTCACTTAGCAAAAGATTGTCAGAGTTAGAGATTTCAATTTGTCATCCTTATATACATGAAAAAGTTGAGGCATGTCCCTGAAGATGGTAATCTTTGTACCATGCAGTTTAAAAGACACTGGAACACTTCTCAGCAATTAAGAGGTGGATGAACATCACTTAGTTGACGCACTTAAGTTGTTTAAGGATAATGAAGATGAGTAAGAATGCAACTTCTCCACTGACGAATGCTAATTGCTAGTGTTTCCTTTTTTTTTGAAGAAACTGTCAAGACCTGCTGTAAAACCATTTATATAAGAAGATAGTGACTAGGCAGTTATTATAAACAAAACTGGCATTTGAATAGCAACATTAGTCAAGTGGTCATGTTGACTGATGGATAAGGCAGGTTAAATGAGTTCAAAGAGAATGTGTATTGCATATTTATTCTCTACAATACAGTCACAAAATTTTATTCATATTCAGAGTCAGTCATTTCTATAAACAGTCATATTACATATTACTTATTCAAGTAATATCTTTGACAGTTTCAGATGACAGGGTGCCACCACCCTCCTTAGGTTAAGAATTTATTGGCATTTTATGCATGTTTCTGAACATTCGAACATGCTTATCTGTTGTTCCAGCTTTGGATATTCTTGAATTGATTCCATAAGTTACTACTTATGCAGGTAAGTGAATCATAGGATGCCAGATTGTAAGGGACCTCAAGGATCACCTGCTTCAAACTTTCTTGGCAAATGCACAGTCTAGACAAGATGACCCAACACCCTGTCAGGACAAATCTTAAATGTGTCCGATATTGGGGAATACACCACTTTCTTTGGGAGATTATGCCTACGGCTGATTGTTCTTGTGAAAAATTTTCCTCTTCTGTCTAATCAGAATGACCTCAGGAGTAACTTGTACCCATTACCCCTCATCTTTTCTATGCAACTCCATGTAAAAAGGGAGTCTCCATCTTCTTTGTAGCCACCCTTTAAATACTAGAACATGGTGATAACATCTCCCCTTAACCTTCTCTTCTCAAGGCTGAACAAGGCCAGTTCTCAGCCTTTCCTGATACAGCAGGCTTCCCAATCCCTTGATCATCTTCATGGCCTTTCTCTGGACCCTCTTCAGCCTGTCCACATCTTTTTTTTGCATAGCAGGGACTAAAAAGTATTCCATGTGTGGCCTAACAGCCCCCTTTAATGCCTTATTAAAGCCCATGGTTTTATTCTCAATATATTCCTTTAGGTCTAATAACACATAAGAGTTTCAGCTTCAATACTGAAAAGCCCACAAAATCCTGCAACACAAGTGATAGCACTAAAAGAGTCTAAGCAGCTGATCAACCCAAATTTCATCAGTTCAGACTTTCTCAGTGAGAACATCAATAGCAAAGTATCAGCAGTAATGCAGACACGCAGTAGCTGCTTGCT
The DNA here is from genome assembly GCF_003031625.1 of Empidonax traillii. Classification (NCBI taxonomy): domain Eukaryota; kingdom Metazoa; phylum Chordata; class Aves; order Passeriformes; family Tyrannidae; genus Empidonax; species Empidonax traillii. The sequence goes on from NW_020955204.1 coordinate 2,697,828, forward strand.
TGAGTTCATAGCGCCATGGAGGATTCAGGTCCTAAGGATGTGCAAGCTCAGCTTGGAGGAAGACGACAGAAAGCCTTTGCTCTGTCTCCCTCTCAATTAAGAGTCCACCTGCCTGTTTGCCTCTCATGATTGAAAAATACAACTATGTGACTGATGTTTACACACTGGGGTCCAAGAAAAAGCTCTTCTCACTTGCATCTGGTGATCAGGGACCAAAAGACAGAAAAGGACTTTCAAATTATGGTATTAAAAGGGGGAGGGAGAGAGAAAGGATTTCATTAACTTGGTGTTCTGAACTGGTCATGTAACTAAGTGATTTGTAGTTGTGCACTGTCCTAAGAAATCAAGGCTGATACCAAAATTTTCTTGAAGAATCACTATTAACTTCTGTCATGTCTGAATTCCTCCAGAAATTCTTCTGGTATTTCATTTCTGGGCTATGAGGAGGCAACTAACTGCTTCATTTTAGGTGTGTGGCTTAGTATTTGTAGTTGCATTAGCGCTCAATCTGCTGCAATTTCATCATGTGCATGGTTGTGCCAAGAGACAGATGTGGCAGATAATCAGTATTCACAGTTTGCTTTCCTGAGGATCAACATGAAGTCCAGCAGAATGCAGTGAGGGCTTAGTTATGCCTTTGCTTGCTTGTCACTACTACCTCTTGAGCTAGAGAAAAATGTCTAGCAATGATGCCTGCCTGTTACTATCGAGATTTTCAGGGGTGTCATTCAGGTGACTCCTGGAGATCTCTAGAACACCCTGCCTCAAACAAGTTGCTTCAGTAGCTTTGGTAATATACACACATCCCTCTCAGCCCTTACAAGCTTTTTCCTCTAGAGGCTGTTAATGCATCTGTTATTACATTAAGCATCCATCATAACAACAGTTTCTACTCAGACTGCTCATT
>NW_020955204.1:2698901-2785553 GCF_003031625.1 Empidonax traillii
GGGGTGTCATTCAGGTGACTCCTGGAGATCTCTAGAACACCCTGCCTCAAACAAGTTGCTTCAGTAGCTTTGGTAATATACACACATCCCTCTCAGCCCTTACAAGCTTTTTCCTCTAGAGGCTGTTAATGCATCTGTTATTACATTAAGCATCCATCATAACAACAGTTTCTACTCAGACTGCTCATTAGTCACCTCTGAGTGATATCATGGAGCCTACACTGTGCATAGGCAGAGATTTACTATCTGGACAGATTCCTTCAAAATCTTTTCTTTTCTCCTTTGTTTCTTTTTCTCCTCATTCCACCCATAGCAAGTAATATTCATAGTCCTCAAGATCTTTGGTGTTTAAATGTGTGCTAAGAAAGTGCTTATTGTTCTTTCTTAGAAGAAATAGGAACTTGAAGCACGTAGAGATGAACAACCAAGTCTCAAAGGCATTTAGATACCTAGACAGACACATGACTTGTTACATAATTGGTCCCATTAATATCAGTTGGATTTAGGCCTTAGAAAAGTCAAGCAATGAAAATGGTCCCTTCAGATGTTGCTACTGCCAGCTAATGGAAGAACTCAGATTTCTTCCAACTTCTGCCAGATCTTGAACTGAAGGGTGTTGGACTGATAGCCTGAGAGAGAGTAGTTCTGGAAATCCTGAAAAAGGATTTACCCCCCTAGACATGTTCAGACAATACTAGCATTTTACAACTTGATGACATTTGTGACAATAAGGCACACTGTTAGGCTCTGCTAACTCTGTAAATCTGTTGTCTTTCGTAATCTCTTGGGTTGTTACTGTGGCTTTTAATCAGCCATAGATATGTTTTACATTACCAATTCTAAATGCAAGGCACAGCTCTACAACCTGAACTTAAATACAGGTAAATGTGCATTAGCATTGCACTGAACTATGCAGAAGTTCAGTCTGATGTACAATAGCTGTCTTCATGGTTACTGAGGATGCTCCTTTTCCCTTTGGTGAGGAATAACATTGTAGCAGCACTCTCTATATACATAGCTAGTAAACTACAGGCTGTATCCCATGACTCTATGCTAAACACACTGTCAAGAAAGAGCAAGATACTCAGTTTCAAGACTGAAGTTCTACATCTTTTCTCAGCTGGTGCTTACTTCAGTGTTGTAAAAGCTCTCCCAAAGCTTTGTGCTGTGTTAGAGATCTCTTCATGGCCCTTTTACTCTGATGGGAAGAAACCACCCTATGTGAACATACATTCACTGTGGATTCCAATTCTTGAGTTCAAGTGTGCATAGACTCTCTTGAAAATAAAAAATGGATATTGAAATGCAATATAAAGGACGGATAGTTGATGTATCTGTCACTATTTACACACACAAATCATTTAGTGGAAAGTTTCAGGAAGTCACCGTCTTTTCCAGAATTTTTCTGTACAGCCGCAACTTTCCAACTTGTCAAAAGCTAATTGCTACCATTCTTTCAGTGGGCTGCAAACACTGACCATGTTGTCTTCCACTGTAGTCATCTAGTTTTCAGAGATAATTACGTTGTCTATATATCTCTTCTAAACCAGAGGAGAAGTCTGGAAATGTATGGAAAATCAGCTATTAATGTAGACTATTGTAACGTATTCTTAAGGTAAGTCTTTACAGCAGCCTGTCATCTCCTGAATTACAAGAGACACCAGTAATTACTCTTAGATTTCAAAAGCTTGGTGAACATAACAACATATGTTTGTATTTTACATGCTTATTTTACCAAAATGAGATTCTCAAGCTCATTAAATAAATTCCAGAATTTTCTATCATGCCAGAAAAAGACTTAAGTGTCAAAAAGAAAATGTAGCCGGCCATAAGGCCAACTTCTGTTATAACTTCTGTTTTTTTATGATTTTCTATTAAACTTCATTTTCAGATATATTGTAGTAAATGAGTGTTAAGGCTGGTTTGTACTTTGCACAGAATAATCAGCCAGAGTCTTTCTCAAAAGCTGTGAATATAAAGCAAGAAATCATTTGGCCAAGAGTCAAACACTCAACAGGTCTTTCTCCTCAAAGAGCAAGATGCCTTGCATAAGAAATAGATTGGCACAGATTCTGGTTATAGCAAATAAAAAATTGCTTTTCAAATTTGCATAACCCTGGTTTTATAATAGAGTTACTATGTGCTCTCTTTAGAGCACCAGAAGAATGCAAGGCCATATACCAGCCACCCCACTGCCTCCTTTGAATTCTCTCACAAAGCAAAGCCTGCTTCAACTCTAGCTTTTAAAAAGCAAATTTCTGCATACTCACAGCCATTACAGGGGTCTGTATTGCAAGTTTTGTTTCACTGAATTTACATATACACTGAAAATACTTGCTAAAGATGACCATCTGATTAGCTGGAAGCAACAGATCATCATTCATGCAGAGGAACCACAAACAGTAGCTTTACCTCAAAAAACTATCCAATGTGGGTAGCCAGGTGAGGAAGCATGTGCATTAATAAGCTGTCTTCTACATCCTCAAATGCTAAGGGAAAGCAATAGTAGTTTCAAACTGTCCCCACAAACTCTATTTATCTACTTAATTTATATTTGCTCTCAATTGTAAAATACCCCAGGCTAAGTGTTTCCTTAAACACTTGGGATTGTATCTTCTTCATCACTTTAATCACAAAGGCCATGCACTCAAACCTTGTAACTTCTTATGACCTAGTCATGTGCAAATGGCTGTGGTTTAGATACAGGGCAGGTACTAAAGTTAGAAGATACTTAAGTGCACCATATTGTGGGCTATTTAAGAAAATAATTATTAATCACCATTTAGGCAATCAGTTAGGAAGGCCAAATCCCTCTGAAACTTTAGTTGCCCAAAAGACACAGTTCCACATTAAATGCAGCAGATAAGGAAAATGGACAGTAAAATGAAATTTGATCCCAGCAGGTCAGGCAGATTCCAGGAACCTTTCACAGAATATTCTGAGTTGGAAGGAATCTATAAGGATCATCAAATCCAACCCTTAAGTGAATGGGTCCTATAGGGATTGAACACAAAACCTTGGCCTTACTAGCTCCAGATTATAAAAAACTGAGCTAATCTCAGGAAATTTTTTGGAAACTTTTTTTTTTACAGAAAAGACATCTGTGTCCCTGGCACTGGAATCAGTAGCAAATCCACACCTCTTAACAAAGTCAAATGATCTCTTAGATGACCAACTTCAAATTAAAGCACCTGAAGCTACAACACACTGAGGGGTCCCATCAGCTGCTGCTTCTGAACAGAAGCCGCTGCAGAACATCTCCCAGGTCACCCCTGAGGAAGAGAGCTGCAAGAACATAATCCATCTGGTCAAGGATATGTCAGCAAGGACAAGGGAAGGGACACAGAGTGAGTGCAGAAAGCAGTGCAGAAACTCCAAGGGACTTGGTACACAAAAAAACCCTCCACCAACAGCTGCCTGAAATGAGATAGTTTTCCTGAACTTTTCTGATATTGCATAATCCAGGACTAACTGAAACAAGAGTGAAACTTCTCAACAGCTTCTCAGAAGATGTTTTATGCTTCATTACATAAGACTACAGGCACTTCTGCAATTCCTTAAAATTTACTTTGAACTCCTAATACCCACTTTAATCTCAGACTGGTGGTAGAGGTTGTGTGTGTGTCCATATCTGCGAGTAAACACGTAAAAGAAGACCAAAAAAAAGTTATACCACAAGTCTGACAGCTCTTACTCCTCATGCCCCTGAGTTTCCTAAGGCCAAATTTCTTTCTGATGCAATTTCACTACAGCTGACAAAAAGTTCCACTGGAGTTGTAGAAGATCTGCCTTCCTTTTTCTCTTGCGAGTGGGTTTTGTGAGAAGTAAAGGAAAGCAACTGTGAGTTGTTGTGTTTCACATCAGTAGAGGCAGAAGGGAAGAAGTTCTCTTGCAGGAGGCCAGATGTAACTTATGTATAGAGATTATTAAACTTCACAATTTAGGTAAGCTTTGCACTATTAGAAAAAGAAAGGTGGATGTATAGGTTTAACGCATATGTATAGGAAGATACAAAACCACACAGAGATCATAAGAAACTTCTCCCAGCTCAAATGACAGTTGGCAAAAGGACAGTGAAAAGGACAAGAAATTGAGACTTCCTAATCTACCTCTGGTTTAGGCATGGGGCTCCAGCCCACCATTACTGCCATGGATCCCATGCAAAAGCAGCAATAACAGGAAAGATGGGAAAGCTCCTGTCAGATTTTCAGTCTGTCATAATTTTCTAATAGGGATTAATGCCTGAGGAGATATTTTGGGGTTTGAGATCTTTTATTATTAATCAAAGTTTATAAGCACTGATTTTAGGTGAGAAAGGCGATTTGGTCATTTATTTCTTGGTCCTTTTCCACTTAATACTCAAAAAATTATAACCACATGTTCTGAATGTTTAACACATGACAGATGGTTCTCCTTTGGCTGGATCCAACTAAGTGTTATACAGCAAGTAAGAAAAAAATACTGATGAGGTTTTTTACCTCTCCATTGTCTACAGCTTTCTCCTAATTTTATGTTATTGAACAAAAGGAATACAAAATTTCCCCAAATCATTAAGCTCATTGTTTAAGAAATGGCCCTACTTGGCTGTAGTAGGGACCTAGGCTGTTTACTCACCCAAATCCTAAATAAACCCTTTATAGCAGTTCTGACAAGTTCCATTAATCTCTGCAAATAAGCTAATTTTATTTTTACATACTTTTGCACTAAGAAGAAAAAGATGCCAAAATACTTGTGATACTGTTCTACTTGTGATTTTGCCTGCACCAAGAAGCAGGACCTATCTCCCTGGAAAACCCAGTCTTATGATCAGGCCAATTGACTTGATGTCTAAGAGATTCAGCTGTGACAGATATGCTTCCAATACCCCTGGGGACTACCCGGCCAGCAGCCTGTGAAACATTCTTTTGCTCTTTCTTGCCAAAGATTCTTATTCTTGCAACTGGATTCTCAGATGAAACAAGTCCACAAACGCACCCTTCTGGTATACCAGGGCTTTTCATTGTTACAGCATTTAGATGCAGCCATCTGCATTTTCCTAGACTTCAGAAGTATCTGGGTTTGGCACCTAGGGCTAGCCATCCAGAGGGAAGTTCTCCAGCTCTGAGGTTCAAGTCTAGTGCCGAGCTTCCCTAGACATCACTGAGGGTCAAAACCAGAGCACCAACACAGTCCCAAAAGGTAGAAGGGTGCAGTAACAGAGAAATATACAGAGTGGTGGTTTTAAGGGTGGATCATACTGAATTACCTTCGTTTGACAGAATATCCCTCCACACCTCACTTACTATGAAAGACACTGGTGCTAGAGAGCATTGAACTCAAGCATTTTTGTTATATGAAGAATAAAATATCCTCTACAACTACCTCCAAAAAGCATTTTGCTCTGATTTTAGGCATCTCTTAACTCTGTGTGCACTTTGTGTCATCCTCAGCAAAAGCCACAGAACCTGTGAGGACGCAGTAACTTCTGTCCTTCTAAGAGCATTATCAGAGAAACAACGCCAAATATTATGCAGCCTGGTTGTCACAACTATCGTGTGGGAGATGTAGAGCCACACTTTCAAAAGCAAATATAGGATTTGAACTAAGGTCTCCAATATCTCAAACGGGAGAGACAATACCATCACCTCCAACACATTTCTTCCCCCAAACGTCCTGACTTAATTTTTTATTTTTGTTTTTATGATTGGTCCAATCTTTGTTTTTTAATCTCTCTTTATAGACCAAAGATAATTAGTGAGTTGAGCGGGTATTTATGGAAACCTAAGCCATATTCCCTGTTGAATAAAATATTTGCTAGAAAATAAAATCACTCTTACTAATGAAACAAGAGGAAATGAACCGGAGCCAATTAAAAAAAAATAGGAGAATGGGGAACAGGCTTGACAAAGGATATGGAAAACTTTCATCATTCAATACATTATTGATCAGCATAATTAAAAAGTAGTTAACATTCTAGTGCCCAGCTATATAAAACCGTTTGGTGTATTTCTCTTAGTCCACAGACAAAGTAAAACATGATAGTGCAGATACTGTAGAGAAATTAAAAAAAAAAAAAAGAAAGAAAAAGAAAAGACAAGCTTTTAAGTTTTTCACACCAGGTATACAATGTATCTTCTTTTAGAGAGTCAAGACACTACAAAACAGTTGGTGTTAAACCAAATAAATAGGGCTGGAAAGGGTCGCTTGACAACATCTCCCTTCTCCCTCTCCAGATTCCCCTTCTGGAAAGTTCAGAGCACAGAAAAGTGTGCTTTTGCCTTGGTTTTACAAAAAAAAATGATCACTTTTAATTACACCCAAAATAGGCATCAAAAAATGTAGTAACACAATGGAAAGGACTAGGGAAATATCTCTAAAGAGCTTAAACTTGTCTGTTTTCTAAAGTCTCAGATTTGAAAACACACCTGCTTCCAAAGGCAGCTACACTGACAGCTTTAACCCAGTATTACATAGGTATTAGAACCTGTAACCTTTCCTGCTATCCACAGCATAATCCCCAAGACCATTTCTTTTAATGAAGTACTGTGGCAAACACAAGGGGAGCAGCTATAACCATGTAACACTACCCTGAGTATAGCTATAATAACGATCTCAAAGAAGAATCTGCAAAAGTGGATTGTGGTTAGTATAGGTGATGAAGGATTTAACATATCGCTTCAGCATCAATAGGCACTGAAAAATATACTAGAAACACAAAAACAGTTTTTCCATCTTTGTGGACTTAAAATACATCATTTTGTGGATATGGGAAACATTACCAACCCTTCAGCTGGTTTTCTACCTCCTTTCTTGGTTTCAAATCAAAGCTCACGTTTGAAGCCAAGACCCAGGAATCTGGACCCTGAGACCTGAAGTTACGAGCAGAATCCCTGAAGGCTTCGAGTTCTGGCTCACATAAGCATCTTCAAGATTTCTGGTTACCAAAGGAAAAAAACAAAAACAAAAACACCAAACAAACAAACAAAGGGAGGTAAAGAAACTAAGATCCTGAATCCATGGGAAGGGGCCTAGAAACTTACAGTATGCAAATATTCATGAGTCACATGCACTAGAGGTTCTAGAGTTTCCTAAGTCAAAGTCTGTTGATTTGCCTGAGAAACTGAGAAAAGATGTAACGGAGTTATGGCCACTGAAAACCCAGGCTTCCTAGCAACCTGTCAGTCATGCCTGACCTATGGTCTAACTAGTCAATGGGCAAAGCCAACCTGTGGAGCAAAGCAGACTCACCAGTGTAAGCTCCACACAAACACTGCTGAAACCAGCCACCCAAGAGAGAAGGTTGAGGTGATAGCAGCACTATGTTTATTGCCTCTGAGAGACAAAAATCCCAGTCATGGATGCTGTGTGTGTTGCTGGCATGATGATAGACACTGCAGTAGCAGTTCTAAGTGGCACAGTTCTAGGGATGGCAGGAGGGAAGACTGCTTGGATCAAAGGTCTGTAGACTATTCTGTGAACTGTATACAAGAGGATATGTAAGCCCCTGGGAAAACATAGCTTTGCATTCACAGGTACCTTATTCACCTCCACACCAGCCTCCCTCTGCCAAGTGCATGTGCAGAGCCAGTGCCAGTTTTGGGGGACAAAAATAAGATAAAATAAAATAGTACCATTCTATGATAAGTAACCACCAGAGCCCTCACTGACTACGGAACTCGTATTGAGGTCCTATATACCACAGAACTATAAATCTTAGGCCCTTGAATCAACCCTTGAAATCAACCTTTTCAATCCTTCTCACCTTTGAAGATTTGGCTTTATAGTGCCTACAACTTTAGGTATCTCATTCCTTTAAATGTGCCTTACAGAGATGAGGACACCTGCAAGTGAAAGGCTCAGGACAAGCATTATCATTTGTAATAAACAGGAGGTAGGCTGCAAATTTAATTGAACATTCTAAATAATCCTCTGACCTTTTTCATTTCATGCATACCTTTTCCAGTTACTTCTGCTGTAGACAAGCATTTCCATGTGAAGTCTACAATTATGAGTTCAGAAGAGACAACAGAAATCTTCTACCAACTTTGTGAAAATTACTTGAAAATGTAGCTCTCAAAAATACGTATACTCATAGAAGGTACATCCAAGTTGTCCAACACTATTATAGAATTATGTTCTTAATTGAATCATGCTCTTTTAAAAGTCTGTTACATTGCAAAGAGTTTGTGCGATTTCTGTTATTTCTATCCCACTGGTCCTCATTTTACTTGGAATTTGTCTCTAAAACAAAAATCATGCAGGTTCAGTTGTCTCATTGCTCTGAAAAAAACTTAATAGAGCTTTAACAACATACTGATGTGGTTTCTCAAGCAAATAAATTCTCCTTTTTTACTGTAATATCAGTCTGCATCAAGTGATAGTTCCTAAAACTTCATCCATGAATCATTCAGGTTATAACATGTTTGCACAACAAATCACAGAACTGACCAGGTTGGAAAAGACCTCCGAGATCATCAAGTCCAAACCTTGATCCAACACCACCGTGGTTACTAGACCCTGGCACTAAGTGCCACATCCAGTCTCATCTTAAAAACCTCCAGGTATGGTGAATCCATCACCTCCCTGGGCAGCCCATTCCAATGCCTGATTACTCTCTCTGCAAAAATTTTTTCCTAATATTCAGCCTAAACCTCGTCTGGAACATCTTAAGACCGTGCCCTCTTGTCCTATTGCTGGTTGCCCGGGAGAAGAGACCGACGCCCACCTGGCTACAACAAATCTCTCAGGGGAATACTTTGCAGAAAGTCTGTGCTCCAGAGACAGGCAGACAGTTGTTTTCCAGTCAATTCATGTGTGAGTTTGTCCGTCTATAGGTGTTCAACACAAAACTAAGTCTGTGAGCTGAAAACAATATTTCTACCGAGGACATTGTATTGGGTCTGGCTGAGCTGGAGTTCACTTCCCCACAGTAGCCCTCACAGTGCTGTGCTTTGCACTGGCAGCTAGAAGGGTGTTGATAACACACCATCATTTTGGCTACTGCTGAGCACAGCATCAGCACTGTAACATTCCTTCCTTAGTTGAGGGCAAGGTCCTGGGAGAGGACCCAAGTAGGCCAGCTGACCCAGACTGACCAAAGGGGTATTCCAGACCGTATGACATCAGCCCAGATAAAAAAGCTAAGGTACAGAGCAGGAGGAGGGGCATTCATTGTCTAATAGCTGCCTGCTGAGAAACCATCATGCATACCAAAGCCCTGCTGCTCGGGAGTGGCCAACCATTGCTGCTCATGGGAAGTAGAGAATAAACCCTGCTATCTTTCGCTTCTACGCGCACAAGCTTTGCTTTACTTTTTGCTTTAAAAAAGTTGCCTTATCCCAACCTACAAATTGGGTTTTTTTTCTTTCCACCTTACTCTCTCCCCTGCCCCTCTGGGAAGGGGAGTGATAGAGCGGCTGGGTGGGCACCTGGCATCCAGCCAAGGTCAACCCACCACAGACATTTTGTCAGTCACAGACTTCTTAGACACAATTGCAAATTCCTACTGACAAAAGCAGTCCTAATGAAATCAGATCCATTCATTGGAAGAAGTATAGGGAATTAGGACTTAAAATCTCTTTAATTTAAAATCTGTTTTTATCTTCAGGATAACTGTTAATACTGGCTCACATGCTCACTCAGTGAAACTCTAAAATCAATATGACCTCTTCTTACTGCTAGCATTTAAAAATCCAGTTAACGATGTTAATCAAAGTTAGATACAAACGATCCCTCTTTTTTTACCCAAAGATGTCCATCCAATTTTGAAATTATGACGCTGTTTCTGTTTTCTTAGGAAACACTTGTGACCAGAGCTAATTAATACTTAACATTATCTTTGTGTTGATATTTTTTTTTAAATTCATTTTTTAAAAAAGTTCGTATTACTTAAGTGAAATAAATAAATAAACAAAAAAATATATATAGTATACAAAATCTAAGGCTTTCCACAAGCTACCAACTTCCAATGTTAATTGCAGTTAATGCAGTTATGGAAAAACATCTTGTCTGGTACGCTACAGAGTGGTGAGCACAATGCTGCCGTTCCAGTGCTAGAAACCCATCATCAGTCAAAATACATACAAGTAGGAGAGGCCGTTTCACTAAATTATTTTCCAATAACATTTGTGTCTGTAGAAGAAGCTGAAAGACCAGACAGCTCAATAGTTTGCAGACAGCAAATAAAACACACCACACAAATTGAACAAATATAATAAACAGTCCTCAAGAAAATAACGCTGAAGTCTTCCAGCAATGGAAGGCTGCCTGCAGAAAGTCGCCCTTAAACTCTGATATTTGCCCAATGCTTGGTAACATCAGTTTCTGAATAGGAAATGGAGTGCTTTATCCAGTACACAGTGAAGTTCAGCTCAGAGCAATGGCTAAATTCAGGCACCAGAGTTTGACATTTGTCCCACAGGCATGAGGCAAATTGCCATCCAGAACACAAACAAATTAGGTCTTCCATCTTATAAGTTGCTGCACAGTCTAACCTGTTGATATTTATTCCTAGATGCCCATAATCTAACAATCAATCACAGGATTCTCATCTGCTTATCTAAAGCACAAATTTCCCAGATATTTTAAGCATCTTTTGCACAGTTTAAATACAGGCCAATACTATGGACCTTTTGGGGGTAAAAAAAAATAAATCTGATAAGAGTACTTGTAGCAGAGTACTTGCAGCAGAGTAGCAGAGATTTGCCATGAGGAATGCATTTCCAGGCAGGAAAATTCTGCCACCCCTACATTCAATGAAGAAGAATTTTTCTCCGTGACGTGTTTATTGTTTTGAGACTGAAACAGTTAACTCTGTGTGCTCCCACTGCACTGCCAGCTAAAACTGATATATTATCTTGTAAACTATCATGCCTGGTTTGACACTGCAGCTGCACATATAAAAAATACAAAAGCTATTATGAAAGACTAGTTCTCCCTAAAACAGTGTATCCAAGCTGATGTTCTCCTCAATTAGCTTGTTACCTGAAAGGTTATGCATGCTGTTATTTCAGGTCTTAATCATAAAAGACTGTCTGCTCTGGGTTTGAAATGTCAACTCTTTCTAGCAAATATCAAAATATTATTTTTTTCATATATTCATTTAAAAGTTACTCTTTGCAGGGTTTAAAGTTAACCAGTTACTACATACTGCAATTAATATTGCCTTCAGAGAGGCACATTCTCATAGGCTCATGTATGACTTTACCCTTTAGAAGACATTCCTGCTATTTGTCTAAATCCCTAAAGGCATCTTCATGATAAATAAGGGTGAGCAGTGACATTTCTCAGTGGTTTTATTCAATTATAAGGAATGGACCTCTCTTCAAACATGGGGGCTATTTAATACTTGGGGCTATATCAGCTGTTAAATCCTTCATGGAGATCCTTAACCCATTAAATAAGAGACCAAACTGCTAAGAGCTCAAACTGCTAAATTACTAAGTAGTTTGGGTTTTTAATCAGGCACAACCCAGTTTCCTTTATTCTCTTGGCAACTGAACAGTTTTAGGAAGTTGAAATGGGGAAAACTTAAGCAAGTCCCAGCTCACACTACACACTGTCTGTCCCTCTTTCTATTCATATAGACACCCCCTACAAAAAGTAATTATTCTAAAATCAATCTTGAAATCACAAAGTGGAACTTAGAAAGATATCACAGCACCTGATGACCTTTAGAAAATCAAATTAAATAAAAATTAAAATTGATGTAGCCTCTATGAAACTTTGTAAGAGATATTTTTAATCAGGCAGTATTTCTGATGCTCACATTACAGAGATGTTGATTCTAAAGTCAATGTTTGTATCACTTACAGGTTTTAGCTTCTATCGTATATTATTTTAAGAAGATCAGTGTTTGATGCAATTGTCCAATTGCAGTGCAATCGATGTAATTAAGGCAGGGATACTTTCCAAATATTCATCCAATGCTACCAATTACCAAGTTAAGCACGAAAAACAGCGGCCAGAACTCCAAAGCAGCAATACAGATCACGCCTCTGGGACAGGAGGCACAAATTGCTCTCTCAGCCCAAATGTGGCCTCAGTGTCAGGAGAGACAGATTCTTCTCCTGCCTGTCAGATGAAGAGGGAATACAGTGAAGTATGTGATCACTCCACTGACACAACAGGTCTAAGGCAGAAAGCAGACAGCAGAAAGTACCATCACTGCAATTAGTGGACCATTTTCTATACAGATGTAGAAACAGCAATTCTCCTGATTCTTTTCCCTGAGATTAATGCACCCGGGAAAAATAAGAAGAGCAATTCTTTAACTGCCCTTGAATCACACAAGCACCACTTGCTGCTGTTCTCTAGAACAAGAGGCTCAGTGAATGGAAAAGAATAGACAGGCTGTCAAGGTAAACCTTTAGCTCCTAATCCAACCTGTAGTAACAGCTGACAGAGAAGCTGAAACCAGCTGCTGAGGTGCAGAGCTGTGCTTTACACATGCTGTGTCATTTCTCACCGCCTTGGTTTGAGAAATTAGCCCAAACTGGATGTTGATTGGGATGTAAATTAGCAGTGCTAACAGGGAGCTACTTTTCCTGACGTTTTCTTAATTGAAGAATGTCATCCTGTTTTGTATTGCTTTCCCTACCATGCAAGTGAAAACATCTGTGTGAGAAAACTTGCTCATAATAAATATTTTGAAAACAAGTTATCAGGATCAACGGTGCTAATCTTTGAATCTAATGAAATAGAACTTCTCAGCCTAAACTGAGATGAATAGTCACACGCTGCCTCTTATATACTTCTAATGACTCTAATCTTGCCTGATCAACTTTTGCTATTAGTATCAATTGGAGCTAGACCCCACTTATTACTAGACTTTGTGGGCAGAAATATCCACGTAGAAGCCTATGGGATGAAAAGATGCATGTCTTGAATTCATCCCCATAGCAATATAGCCTCAACATGACCAAAAAGCTAATGAATGAATGGATGGACTTTGATAACCTGGAGGATCCTTCTTGTCTCCAGGATGTACAGAAATGCTCAGGTATGCAGTTTGCCCATCATCCTGAAATCCTATCTGTCCACATAGCCACCTCAATGCTACCAGTACTCAACCAATGACTGCACAGCCTCATGACCTTCATTATTTTACACAAGCAGTTCAAGAGCAGAATTGAATATGCTGTTCATAAAGAAGCAGCTCAAGGCCTAGTTGCATTTTTAAGTGTACCTACAGGCAGAAATGTAGAAATGCTTAAATACAGGTGCCAGCTCTCTGCAGGGGCTGAACTGAATCACCTTTTTGCCATCTTCTGGACAATGACAGTGGTACAGCTAAAGACGTGTTGTCATCTTTCTTTTCTTTTTTTTTTTTTTTTTTTCTCTACTTAATTTTTTGGGACTAAAACTGATCTGTCATTTGTCATTTTCCAGTGAGATCTGAAACCATGGCTGCACATTTTCCTGCACTCAGGAGTGGATATGCCAAGCACTCAGCCCTCGGGCTAGATAACATAAGAGGCTGAGGAAGACCATAAGTAAATATAAACGTCATTGTCACCTAATGGTTTCTCTCCCTGTTCTCATCAGAACTTTATCCCCTGATCACAGAAAGAAACCAAGACTGATGAATATGACTTCTCAACCTCATACAACACAGACAGGGGTGATAAAAAGAAAAGTCACCTAAAAATTCAATAGTATATTTCAAGATCCTTATTTACCTTAAACATCTCCATTAAAAGGATCACTAATAAATAAAATACAAGGAAAGAAAATTGGGTTAAATCAACCATATACCCTGTTAGAATTCAAAGATGGCTTTCAGCAATTAAGACATTTTCAACACACTACTGATCCAGAGGACAGCACAACTCAGGATAATGTGCATGAGTAGATAAACATACCAAAATGAGGAGAGGAAAACCCTACAAAGCACTGCACATTACAACATTCAGGCAGTTCCACCAGGTCTTCATCTTCACCACCTGTTTCATTCTCTCTTGCTATCCATGGAGCACCAAGAGAGAAGGAAAGAAGAGGAGCTATAAGGATTGTATAGAGCAGACAGCTTGACTTTCTCACTTTCTCTCTCATTTTCTGCTGCCACCACTCTATTTATCATTCTTTCTATCTTGTGTGTGTGTGTGCTCATATGTGTTAAAAGCCCTCTCTTCTGCATTTCCAGCTGTAGGAAACAGATCTTTTATAAATCCATGCTTCGTGATGATCGGCCCATTCACTGATAATCACAGTGTGAAACCACTCTCTTCTACTCCTAACCTCTTCTTTTTATCATTTGAAACCTTTATCTAAATCTGTAAGTATTACTGATTTAAATAATCCCATTAATGGAAATGAAACTACCTGATTATAGTTAGCTCCTGAAAATTTAAGGACATTTTGTAAGCATTTAACACTTATGTTAACAAATTCTATGATTTTCCTGTCTTTTGACAACACATCAGGTAGAAAGAAAATACAAAGACAAGTGAATCACCCCTAACACAATCTCTAAGTTATAATCACCTTCAAGCCATTGGAGAAGGAGCTAGAACTGGTTAGGGTAAGTTACCCTGTTTCACAAATGTCTCTATTCAAGGTTTTCCACATCTTAGTTCACCAGCAGTTGAGGATATAAATAAGAATAACCTGATTTAAAGAAAGCAAAGCCCCTAAATTTCAGGCTGCTGTCAGAATCCTGAAGAAGATTTTGCTCTAGGATACAGAACAGTTTCTTCTACAATTGAGACACAAGTTAACATTAACTTAGAGTGGGCAAATTAACATCTCAGGGACCTATACCAGGTTCAAGTCAGTCTAAAGCCATGTTCAGATCAATACCACTGTTATTATTATTGTTAACAATAATAATAACAACTCTACTTGCTTTGTTGCTGAACAATTCTCTTCTCCCTGATTTTTGGATCAGAGCATGATTTCCCTCTAGCCTTAAAAGGTACAGCTTCTTTAACCTCGTAAGTATACACAGAAAAAGAGAGAATCTCATTTTGCCACAGATCAATGGAATTCTCCTTTTAATTTTCTTTAAGCTACAGTCTTTTGTCTGTCTGCAGAGATCCTTCAGTCTTTGTCCTCTTCACAGCTTGTCCTAGCTGCACATCCAGTACTGCAAACATTAGTTATTCTCATCTGATGCACATTGGGGTTTATTTATTTTTTTCCAGACTTTAAATGAAGCACTGATGCATAATCACTCAGCTTTTAGTATCTCCCACTGTGGTGGGAGACCTATCAAAGCAAGAGTGGGGACAAAAAAATGATTAATTCAAGAAAAGAAGTGGTATCCAGCATTTTAATATAATTTTGACATTTTACAAGCTGCAATTCTGTCCATCAATTGCAGTGAAAGACTAAGAAAGATAAACCATTACTATTTAACCAGCAAAAGTGAATTGCTCTTGAACAGCACCATCTCTGTTCTCCATATCCTCTTCTGTTTGATGTCTGTGCTGCAGGAGATGAGTACACCATAGGTAAAAGTAGAGACCAAGAAAAACATTTCAATCATTTTTTGTTGGTGTAATTTGAACAGCGTCATTGGGTTGTGTTGCTGTACTTGGTGGATGTAATGATGGGGCAGACTGGATGGTAAGGGCTTAAGCTGCAGGTGACATCTCCATTAAAATGATTCATGTTATCACAGGCTTAGGTCACAATAACAGGGCTGCAAATGCCACAGTGCTTGTCAGAACCATCTCTTGCTATATCCTCTCTGAGTGGTGCCAGTGACACATTCAAGACTTGTTCTGCGATACTCCAAGTGTTTAAGGGCTAGAAAATGACACATAGAATAAATGGACATCCCAGGGGACCATTAACAGGCTATCAGGCTTTCACTTTTCATTTTGAGTTGACATCCAGGATAGGTTAATGACAATCACAAACCCTTTTTATCTGGCCCTGGGGGAAGAGTGCTGATGGGCTACTGAAGTACAAAAAGACACAACACAAAAAAGATGTTTTAAATGGGAACTACCATAGAATCTAATTCCTAAATAAGACAGTTCATGCTCCAGACTTTATGCTATGAAAACTTTAGTCACGTGTTATATACTGCCAGCAGTAGGGAATTCTCAGGGAGACTGGGAGCTAAAATTGAAGGAGTACCATTCAACAAATGAGATCAAGTGCTTTGGTCCTGTGATGGCCCCTGATCCATCCCTTTCACGTGCTCTCCTCAATACTCTCCAGCTTTGATAGAAAGTTCTGCTCTCTAACAACGCCCAGGTCTTTCTGTAGGCTTTTTCAATGCACAGTGCAGATGTGTAGGGTCTTAGCTGGCATCTCCTATATGATGAATAAGTAAAGGTAAAAAGACAGCAAAAGAAGCCTTCAAGAGACACCTTTTGCTTTTCTACTAACATATTAATATCTTCTGAATCCATCTGCCTACCTGTAATGTGACTCTAAACAAATTCCAAGGAAGGTAAATAGAAGTAAGAAAGAAGCACAGAGCTACTGAGTTTTGTCCCTTTCCTTATACTCATATGCCTCGAAGGCAGAACACCCCTTCTGCAACCTTTACCCCAGTGCTTGTGGTGCCTTCCTTTATGGAATTTACAGATTATTTTGAGTAATTCTTAAAATCAGACCTACATAGCACCACGGGATTTGCACAGTGGGTTGTAAATGCAGACATGTTTTCCACCTTGAATAGAATTACAGGACTGAAAATAAACACTCCAAGCAAATACACATGAATCCAAAGTAAAAGCATAAAAAATACTAATCAAGAAATAAAGACAAAATTATTGGAAGAAGGGGGAGATTATTTTTAAGTTAAAAATCAGTGGACAAGAGCAGACAAATGACCAGAAAAAGCATGTCTTTCAAGACCAGGGGAATCAGTGGTCGGAAATGAAACTGATGGGAGATTGTGCAAAGCAGACATGGACATGGAAGAGTATAAGGTGGGATGAGAAGCCAGGGGAAGGACTGCTGCAGAAGTTACATGAAGAAGATGAACCTGAAACAAACCTCGGTGTAAGACATTTACAGGCACACACTTATCTCTAGTCAAAATCCAGTGTAGTTGTAAGCTATACAGGGCGATACATATATGTACAGTAAAATCAGTACAGGAAAATCCACAATTACAAAGCCAGAACTTTCATTCACACACTCTTGCATGTGCCTCACCAAAAAACAAAAACAAAACAAAAATTAAGGTAAAGATATCCCTCAAAATAAGACACAGAATAACAGAGACACAACAGACATCCGCATAGATAGAACAATCAATACATAACCTGGAAAAGAAAGAACCAGTAAAGTCATCTGTTGAGGATGAAGCTACTTGATCTCCTTCTCTGTGACCTACAGGAGAAGCTGTTATTACATCTCCATAATGTGAGCTCCTGGTGACAAGGTCAAGCATCAATAATTCAGACAGTTTGCCCACAAGAAGAAAATGAAAATCATTACATGACAGGTTTTTTTCTGCTAGTATCTCTGGTGAGGTACATGGTAACATGTGCTTGCCTATACACCAACGCTGCACCTGGCCTGAGGAGGTTTGTTCTCCTATCATTCAAATACTCTGGGCAATCACATATACTTACATACATAGTTATGTATCCTATGCATGATTTCTTATGTAGAGCAGACTCAATAATATTTCTAAATATTTAATTGTCTGCACACGGTTTCTCTCTGTAAATCATGAGTTATTCTACTGATGTTTTGAGGCACTTGCAGAGCTCTCCTCTGAAGACAGGAAAGGTTCATTCTCTCTCCTTCAATTGGTTTTAATGACTTGATACTGGATATCGAGGTACCTGTCAGGGTAAGCTGCCCCACAACTAGATCTACTGGAAATGTATTATGTCAGGCAGCAAGAGAACATGGCAAGGTATGAATAATGAAGGAAGGCACAACTTCTTCCAGGATGTATCTATGACTTTAGGTTCTCCTAAAATCCAAGAGAATAAGGAGCAAACAGGACTAAATGAAGAAACTGCAGAGAAAGGGTGACAAGTAGCTGCTGTGATTTTAACCAGCCACGAGGATGGGGTCAGCAAACCTCCTCACAGCACAGGTCACTTGATCACAGATCATTTGAATGAATAAGAGGCTCACAAACAAAGTTTTGAAGCACAGCAATAGCAACTCAAAGAAACTTAGAAACACAGTATTGCGGAGAGAGGCAGGAAACATAATTTAGAGTCCAGATCTCCTTGATCCAGAAAACCAAGCTGAACTTCCCTCTCTCTCGTATTTCAGGGAAAATACCTGAGCAATTCAGATACTGGATATTAAATAATCTAATATCAGGAAATTCTATGAAATATCAGGTTTACATTTCACTGGTTTTTACTGTAGGTATCTGAAAATAAAAATACTTCATTGTAAATGAAACACCAAACTGAAGTGGAATTAAAATATTTCTAGTTTGGGGGAGTGGAGGGACTAAAGAATAAATGTTACTTCAACCCAGCATTTGGCTTCATGAGACTCCGGGTTTGAAAACAATGCAAATCAATAGGCCGATTTCTATACAACCCTACTTAGAAACTACAGGATTATAGTTTATCAGTGAAGCACCATATACACCCCACTGCCACTACAGAAATAATGAGCTGGATACCCTGCTTTGGCCTCTTGTGAGCCTTGTAACTCACAAGTTGCATAGGCACCACCAAACAGAAGCCAACTAAATGACCAAAAGTAACACAGGAAAAAAATTATCTTAAATATAGTGTTTTGTCTGCCACTGCTGTAACTAAGCATGATCAGGGCAGGGGTTATGCTTCATTCAGTGTGTGCATTCAACGCTCCACATGTGTATTATATATGGACTAGTTGACAACTAGATAGGTAGTTAGTGCTACCCACACACGCACTCTATGAAGACAAAGAGCAGATATCACTGAGCATTAACTTCTAATTGCTATCCATTGGGAACATAATTTGTAATCAGTCTTGGTTTCTGATAGTAGCAGCACTACGATTTTTAAAAACTTCTGACAGATAATCAAAAAAAGACCAGAATGTGATGGGAGCGTTGCTCAGGTCAAAGGTACATACAGTTGCCAAAACTGTAGTGTAAGAGCAGAGATATGATGGCACCATCCTGCTGTAGCACAGCCAAGGACACTATCTGGCTGCTTTACAGGTGTTCCCTCTCACCCCAGGCTCCACAAAAGGCAGTGCAATTCAAAATGTTGTAAAAGAGCCCATAGACCATCTTCAGTTATTACAAAAAAACCCATCCAGCCAGTAGGTGGGGTTTTTTTTTGATCCTGGTAAGAATATAATGAGAGGGTAAAAAGGAAGAAGCATGAAGGCTCAGGAACACACTGGTCTTTGGCATCAGTAGGATTTGGCTTCCACTCTGCTGCCACCTGGAATGAAGAGAAATTGCTTCCACTTCACCTCAGGATTTTCCATAAACAAGATACAATTATATATGAAACGGGCTAGAAAAAACAAAGGCAGATCTAATGGGGCTCTAAAAGGATTTTGCTAAAGTGGAGAGCATGAGCTTAGCTTTTAATGGCAAAGCCACTGGAAACAAAATGTCAGCAGATTTACACCTGTCATTTGCTCTCCCATCCCATGTCCTCCCAACCCTGATCCTGGGGAGGCACAGAGTCAGCAAAACTCTCACAGGCACTGTGCTTAATGCACTCAGGCAGCTGGGACCATACACTCCCACAAGTCCTTCTCTCTCTCTCTCTCTACCATTTTCTCCACTAAGCAGTGCCTGCTGGTGAATGGTATACACTTCCGCAGGAGAAAAGCTCTTCCCTACTGCTCTCCCAGTGCGAAGGGGAGAGCCTGAACACTAAGAGCTGTCAGTTCCTATCTTTCTTTGCCACTCAGCTTATTTCCTGATTCCTAAAATGAAGCTGCAGCTGCACTGGATGGATGTGCTTAAATGCAAGCCTCCGGAGATGGGAAAGTGCTGACTGCTGAATTGCCTTCTTTCACCTTGTTCAGATGACAGTCTTCATACTCTCAACTTTTCTCCCTGTCCCCACCCCCAACCCTTCAAAGGGGAACCAGCAACCTGTTTACTTTGAATTTTTGTACCAGTTGTCCTTGTTGAATGCTCCCCCACATGCTTCTCTAAAATTGTATGTGCTCCAGCTTCCTCGAGCTAAAGGGAATTGAAAGTCCACAAATTAGGGCCTTGTATATATGCAGTTAATTGTTCCCACCATTGCCACCCAACACCAAAGAAACACAGCCTAATTATTTCATGTTCCCTGTTCCCTGAAAGAATTACTTCATGCTACCCAAAGAAAGTAGCTGTACTGCAACCATCGTCCTACAAGGCACCAACCTTGAGACCAGACCCATGTTCTTAAGTTGTACCTGAAGTACTAGAGATTTCCAGTCTGACATCAGTCCTTGCTAGTGATCCAGCTCAGATCTTTATCTGTAGTTTTACAATCATTCAGCAAAAGAGAAATATTAGACAAATATTTTTAAATACAGCCTGAACATTTTTCAAGGCTTGCTAGGGGAAAAAGAATACAAAATTAGCTATGACAAGGAGGTAAAATTAATAAGTGTTATTTTCATAACCAAAGAGGAAGAAAGAGAAATTTGGTCAAATCTATAATCTTTAAATGAAATTGTATGAAGGTTTGGGATTTTACAAAGCCTCCTCTCCTGTCACTTTCCTACATGATTAAAATCATACATTTAAACAATCTGTTCCTTCCTTTTCCCTCTCCTCTGCCAGAAGATATAATTTAAAGATTTTGACTCCTGGCTGTCCAAACAAAATGTAGCACAGCAACAGCCGCTACTGCTATCACTGGAGCAAAATAGATCTGGGCCGTCAAATCTCAAATTTCAGCTTTTCCTTGTTTTCACATTGTATGGGTGAGAAATTCAGAGTCCACATGTCAGATACAGTTTACTGCTGCATTTTGCTTAGACCCAGCAGAAATGTGATAAAAGTGAGCCCAATGATTTCTTGGATTTTAATGAGAACAACTTACCCTGTTACATGGGTTACACCTTAGGTATTAGAAAGGCCTGTAGGGACTTCAGTGAAAGCAATCTTTATCAAATAATCAGTTCTTATTAAATACACCCACCAAATCACAATTCCCACTTCCCAGTCCTAGAATCAGTTCATCCTCCAAAAATCAAATGCTGTTCTTGTTCCAGCACTGATTTATCCTAACCCAAAGAAACAGTGAGTTCACCTAAAGTGGCGGCCAATAAAATTGTTAATGTAACTAATGAACACACACGGGAGACAGCAACAGCCCAGACATCCCAGTTCCCTCCTAAGCCTGAAACCAAAGGCCTTACTGAACCAGCCCCTTCCCCTTCTGGTGTGTGCCCATCACCAGAGCAGTTTGGTTACAGTGTTCATGAAGTCATGTCTGACCAGATTTTTGCCTTGGAGCTGTGGGGTGCCAGTCTCTTTTCCTTAGGGCATTGAGAGGGATGCTAATTCTGTGAGTCACAATGGTAAATTTATGGCATCCTAGGCTCAAAAACGAGAGGTTAATTCGTGAAAACAAACAAACAAACAAACAACCACAACTAAAGAAGTGGGTGAGAGAAACAAAGATGACAGTAAAACTGAGCCTTGTGATCATGAAGTGGTGCTGGAACAGAAGGGGGACCCCTAGCATTGCATACTGTGAACACTTCTGCTACAGAAAGCACAACCCCCTACACTTCCATGTCCTTCCTTTGATTTTCCTTGGAGGTCGCAGACCCCCTCAGAAACCATCCCAGAACCCTCTCTTTTCCCAGTCATAGTTAAAATCTCCCATTCTGCTTCCAGTTAAATCAGCCTCCTGCCTCATACTTGCACAGGTACACACATGCACATCCCATGGCTCCTACATAGCTTTGCTCTCTTTTCTGAGTTTAAGTTTAGTACCAACCTGTAATGTAAAGTGCACTGCAAAAGGGCAAAACTTTCTGGCTTTCCTCTTTTCCTACCCATCTTTCCAACTCTAAGATTATTCTAGGATTTTCAAAATAGCTCAAAATATCTTTTTACTCACAGTATAAGCATCATATCATTCATATTTTCTTCAGCTTTGGTTCACTTTACAAGGAAACTGAAGAGCTTGACAAAGATGACACAGGTAGAAGCATCAAGGTATAAAAATTCTTACAAAGTCTCAACAGAGAACGGTAAAAGAGCTATAGCAGCTGACATGTAATATGTCATAAATAGCCTTATAGTAGGGAAGCTACTATACCAAGCCCTTGCATATCTGTACCCAACCAGAGTAAAACAAAACAGAAGAGGTTTGCCTTGGGAACCAAGTCTCCATTAAGACTTGGTTGCATTAACTGAACCCAAATGCTTGGAAAACCACTTGGAAGTTTGTACAATTGCTGCTGGCACTGGCAAAAGCACATGGTTGTGTCAAGTTAAAATTCAGAGTTTTTTCCTGCTGCTCTTGTGCAAGCCAATCCTAAACTAACCACACTACAGCAACAACAAATGGGTATCTGACAAAAGCATTGTGTAGATGAGTGTACAGCCAGTTTCAAGGAAGTTACTGGAAAACTATATTTGATTGCTACCAGTATGACTCAAACTTCTTGAACTTCCAATCATCTTACAAAGAAATGAAAAGAAACTATTGAAGGGTCCAGCTTCCATAATCACAATCAAAAAACAGACACCGCATATTCATATATTTCACCATCAACACACAAGTACAGTTCACAGTCAGAGATTAAAGCCTAGGAATTTTATACTATATATACATAAAAACTGCCAATATATTCATAATCAAGAGGGAAAAACTCCTCTGAAGGCCTGTTGGAGAGGCCTCCTTTTAATTCTGTTAAGAAAATAGGAGGTTGAAAGTTAAACTGGTGGAAAATGAACACTGAATTCAATGTCTAGGAAAAAAAAAAAAAAAAGGTGGTGTTACCTCCAAAAAAAAAAAAAAAAAAAAAAAAAAGTAAGTCTTCGTACAATCAGAGCCAACATTAGATAAAGCAAAAATTTACAGAAACCACTATTGCAGGAAACTGGGACTGAAGAGAGTTTTAGTGTGTAAAGAAAGTTGTCTGTTGTATTCCAAGAGCCACGCCAGTATCAGCAGAGTTTAAAACTCATTTCCTGCCCAGAAAAGACGTAGAATAGCTTCAGAAGCAGGAGAAGCTGTCATTCTACACAGGATAGATTTTCTGTTTTATGTGACAGTGGTGGGAAAAAACGTAGATACTGTAAACAGAATCAGAGACCATTTGACTTAAAAGACCTCAGAGTCTGACCAAAGCAAGCCAATCTGGTACTTGCACCAGGCATTATCAGTAGGAAATTCTCTGAATCTGATTTCCGAGGCCTTTCTCTCAGAAGGTCATTAAGCTCTAATTAATGGCTCCATGAGGTGGAGGGATCCGCTTTGGCATCCATTAGGATGGAGGCTCAAATGTCAGACCAGCAATGGCATTAGGCAGACTCTGGCATTTTGCCCAATGCAGGATTAGCATTGACGCATTCAGCATCCTTTGAAATCTTTAACTCCATAAGAAAATTGCAGGTTTTCTCTCTGCCCGTGTGATGGATAGCATCTCTAAGTAATTTGCTGGTCCCTTACCAGGAAACACCTCTCCACTTCAAAGGAGCAGGAAGGAAAGATTCAGCATGGCCCAGTTACAGAGTCCCTCTCCAAAATAAAATTAAAACCAGCCAGAACCTAAACTCTGGAGATGCCACGGGCATGTGAAGAGGAAGATCTTCACATGAAAGCACTTTGCACGGTTTGGGAGCTGGCTAAGGAAGCACTAGAGTATTACCAGGTTAAACGTCAGCCACATATACAGTGGTACACACCTGTCAAGCTAGACAAAAAAGAAAAATATCATAACAAAATACATCAAGATGAGATTTTTCCCTTCTACTTGTACTCCCTGCCACCACATAGACCTTTTCCTGATAACTGGAAACCTTCACAATTCATGAAGAGTTTCACCCCTGCAAATAGGGCACTGCCAGCAGCCAAAATGAGGCATCAGTAAGCTTCATTTGTTTTTATGATTTGTCTGTCCTACCCCCATTCACCACTACTGGAAATAAGTGTAAGAGATTAGACCAGGCCAGCAGTGAAACTAGGCACTGACCCTCAGATATGCATATGCAAACGCCAAGCTGGTGGGCTAGTTAAGCAAATAGATGCTGGCTGGGGAAAGGTCTGTGAGGAAGAGGCAGGACAATTAATATTGCACTTGGAGAAAGCGAGGCCCAGTGTCAATGGTCCTTGATTCAGACACCAGTCAACACTGGTATGTAAAGTTTAACCGGTCAGGAAGTAGAGCAGTTTTGCAAACTGAATTTTTTTGTAACTGCTGGTACAGCAATGGGAGAGAGGCACCAAAGTGAGACATCCAGTGAGCTGGGCATTGTTTTAAAAGGCCCAGATGGAGCTATGATCAGAGTGACAGTGATGAGTAAACACAAACACACAGAGGCACCTCTGCCACCTGATGCACGGTAACTCCACAACAAATAACACCAAAACAAATCAAGATACAAAACCATCTCTTTGTGATTCAATTTTGAGAAAAGGCAGGTAGAAAACCAGACCAAAATGCTTTAGAACTAGAAATTTTTGGGATTTGGTTTGGTCCTGCATGTTTATCATTTCCTTCGATTTTTTTTTCCCTTTGTCACGCATCTTCTTCACATGCCTACAAGCTGCAGCAAAAAGCAACCGACAAATTTAGCTGTGGAATAGTTCCCATGTTGCTTTATGAAGCAAGATGGAAGCAGAGAAGTACTGAAAAAATTATTATCTAGCTGGATTTTTTGAAAAATATTGCAGTTAGTTTGAGCGGCCATCAGCTTGTGATACCTTGTACATATTGACATGCAGAGTAGAAAAGCAGGTGAGTAATGAACAGCAGTGAGACACAAAGCCAGGAAGAACAAAATAAGTTGAACTGCATTGGAAAGAACCAACTTTAAAGGCAACAGCTAAACAAACAGAACAAGCACACAATAGGAAGCATGGAAACAGTAGCTTTGTTGCACAGTTTTATGGAGCAGACACAGAGTTTACATGACAGAGACTTGCACGGCCAGCAGCAAGGCTGGGAACTCCAATATCTGTCTGTAATTTCAAAAAGTCAGTCTGAATTGATTAGTGGCACTAATGCTCCTGTGAGATGCATCCACGTGTCGGGATGAAGGAATCTCTACAAGTTTTTGAAAGCGGACCAGCATATTAAGTAAATACATGGTCCTCTTACCTTTCTTTATAAATGTTTAACTTCATTGTATATTTTACATGACTCTTCCACAGTTCACATTTAACAGATATTTAGAGCTGCACAGCTAAAGGATAGTGAAGATTGTCTCAGCCATGTGTTCAAGAAAATGAAGGACCACTTGCCACAGGGAACTTACATGGAGAACTGAAGCAGGAAATATCACACAGAGGCAGAGAAATCTGCAGTCAGAGAAAAGTATCTCTGGAACAAAAGTCATGTAGGGAGGTTACCTTCAGTTTCCCTTCTCACAATGCATAATAAAGAAATTATTTGAAATTCAGTCATATCCTGCTTGAAAAGGTCTTCAAGGACCTGTAATTTGCCTTGAAGGAAACAAGGTGGGGGTGGAGAGAGGAAACTAGTGGGTGATTGCATATGATAAGGCAAACACAGCTTTCCAGTGTTCCTGTGTGCCATACTCTCTCTGCCTCCCAGTCTGCCTTGCATTTCCAGCTACACTGTTCTTTCACGCTGTGCTATCTACCAGCATGCAAAAGTTGTAACTCCTTTGCTGGGAGACAACAGAATTCATAAAGTGTCTCCTTTGCCCAGACTGTGCACCTTGGTGTGTAGTTCACTAGCTGAGGTGTTCATTCCAGTCTTCATGAGGATCAGGGTTGGTAGCTAATGTCTGAACTTCCCCAGGGAACTAAAATGGAGCTTCCCTGATGGAAGCTGTGGTGGCGAGCATGAGAAGACAGCCGTTGTGTACTGTGAGACAATCATTCAACTGTTCATTGTTCAGAACTTCAAAATCTTAAGCAACTGGATCAACATGCTAACAAACCTTCAGTGGTTGTACACTGGCAAGAAGGAACCAGAGGGTCACAGAATTTGGGGAGCTATCCAGGAAATCAGTCAGTTGCCACAGCAGAGAACCCTTTTATGAGGTCAGAGGATCAGTGTGAAAATGCACAACACAGAGTTTGCCAGGCAACTTTATTTAGGTTTTGAAGCAATAAGAAAAGATATAGTACTACTGGTTCAACCACCTCCATAAAACAGTTTTTCAGGAACAAATGCAATTTTCACAAATGTTTCAAGCCTCTCCATCTATAAGCTAAACACGAAGATCAGTCCATCACACAGTTTGTGCTGCCTCTTGACCTTGAAGCTATTCATACATTGTCTCACTCTGACTCATGACACAGCCTACTGTGCCATATCCTGCTATAAATTTAATCTCCGTATTTACATTTGAATGGGAGACACTTAGCTGTCCACCAACACAGCAATATATATCCTCCTGTTTTGGGATCAGCTTCAAGCAATTAAATGGAAAAAGTTGGTTTCATACACTTGTCATAGCTGCCCAATCTGCTGCGATATGCCCAAGAGAATGCCATCACATTTCTTATAACTGCACGTAAACATGCTTTCTGCACAGTTTCCACTGCCATGCTCTCTATACTGGCAAAGTTACCAAATCTTTTAAATAACTTTAATTAATTTGAACCTGCCCATTTTTATGCAAATATTTTATACAGCTTCTGCCTCATGATATTCAAAGAACATTTGTTATGCTTTCCAAATAGAACTAGTTACATGTTTTAAAATATATCAGTTTAGCATACAATACAAAGGAGATAAACACTCACCACCTATTTATCTGTCTTCTGCTGTTCCAGTAACCCCAAGCAAGCTCAGCCTTTTCAGAAGTTGCTGTCTATTTGGCAGTAGAAATTGTCAGATCTTTTTCCCCACAGTTTTTGCAGCTAGATAATTTTTGTTTTGATAGATCTTGAGCCATCCAAAACAGAATCACAGAATAACTGAGGCTGAAAGAGAATCCTGAAGTCAACTAGTCCAGTCTGCTCAAAGCAGAAATAACTCAGAAGCTAAATAAGGTTGCTCAGGGCCTTGCCCAAATTGAAGACCACAGACACTAGAAAGTCTCCCATGAGAAACAGCATGAATTTAAAGGTGAAACTACACAACAGAACAAGTTAGATACTTCAATTTTTTATACCTTCATTACTACACACTATTCTTGTTTGCATCCTTGTCTAGAATAGGTTCATTGCAGGACTTCCACCCAATCCATCCCCTCACCCGAGGCAAGAGTGTTACACAAAAATCAGCATAAACAGATGTTCATCTCACCAACACTTGAAAACTTCTGACTTCATGATCTCCCAAGGTAGTTCTTCTTCTAGTGTTGCCTTCCTAACTGTACAAATAGTTTTCCCCTAAAATCTAATCAAAAATTCTCCTTGCAGATACAACTCATCATATTCTTACCTTTTTAGTTACCTGAGAATATCTGATCGATATCTTCACTGCAACTACCTGGCATATATTAACAATCATATTATTATATATTTATTAATTATATTAATTAATATAGTAATATGTACATTTATACTATATTACAATATTGTGTGTTGTATACATTTTATAATATATTACAATGTTACATATTATATTACATTTATTGATTGATATATTAATATATATCATATTGTTTTCCACACAGTTCCTTTCATCTTTCTACACAGGTTGTATTTTCTAGAACTCTGATCTCTCTCACATTTGTCTATCACTCTCAAAACATGATGCCAAAACTGGGTACTTCTGTATTTGTATATTTGATTTTTCCTTTTTCTAATCACTCGTCTTTACTGATTTCATCTTATTGAATTTTACATAGTTTCTTCAATCTACCAAGATCATTATGAATTCTAATTTTGTCCTTCAAAAGGCTGACAATCCTTTCTGGCTTGGTATTATCTGCAGATCCCAGAAGCATGCCTGTCCTCCCATTGTCAAAATAACAAATTAAAATGTTGAATAGTGCTGGACCCAAGACAGATTTCTGATGACCACACTTGAATGTTCTCTCAGCTTGACAAGGAACTATTGATAGACTACTCAGTCTAGTTTTTCCACGGGTTGTGCCAATCTTATGTGGGTTTTTCTTCCTGAGTTTGTGTACACACGCCATGCGACACTGTGCCAAGCCTTACTTAAAATCAAGACACATCACAGCTGCCACGTCTACTTATCCCTTAGGCTGACAGCATGAACATGACTGGTTCGAGCTTTGATATTAATTAAGATATAACAGAAGTCAATTTGATTATCATGTTCAGAAGCAGATCAGAAATGGTCATTCACACAGGTATACACAAAGGTTCAACTACTCAGCATGATGCAACTGCAATATGCCTGTCAGAATTTCAGCCTGTGCCTAGCAGGGAAGAGTCTTGCCCCTGACTTGTTTGCCTCCTCCCTACACTGGACACTCACTAGCTGGGGAACCTCTGTATTGTGTCCCAAATGCTTCAATTTGCTAGTAATAGGTGAAGTCTAGATACCCATTGCTCCCCACTTCACAACATGAGAATTTTGAGTTATGTGATCTTGAAGCTTGTTTAGTTCACAAAATTATGAAAGGATTTGGTAATTTGTGTTTGTTTCTTTTTCTCACAGGGATTCTATTGTGTTTCTCGTGTCTTCTGACTTCCCCTTCCCTTCCCATAAGCAGAAGAGCCTTTACTTATCAGGCTCCTGCTAAGGAGTCCTCAGCCACTTCCACAACAAAAGCTGAGAGAAAGGTAGAACAGCTTCTGGCCCAGGTAACCACAGACCCTGCCAGGCAACCTTGTGGCTGTTCCTCTGATACACTAATTTGCCACAGGTGAAGCCAATCTAGGCTCTATTATCTAGGATGGCACACTTTCTGTTGGATAGTGCCAAATTTCATAAGCTCTGTTGTTCGTCACCACTACTGTCTTGGATGTACAGTTCAACACAGAAAGAAGAAAGGATGAAAAAGAAAGCAGAGGAACACAATATTTAAAATGAGTCAGGTAGTCAACAGGCAGCAAAAAAACGAGATCCCGGTGGATTCCTAGGCTGGCATGGATGCTGTAGTGTCACTGAATATCTGCCTTGCAGGTGTAATTTCAATAAATGCTCACAGCACTCCTCAAAGAGGAGCAGCTGAAACTAAAGATATTTAAGAGGCTAACAAACAAGAATATCCACAGATGTATACTCCTGCTTGGGAAAAAAAAAAAAAAAAAGGAAAATAGCTCTCACTGCAGATCCTGTATTTCAGCATGGAATAACCTTAAAATCATAACCTTAAGTATCACTTTTACATATACATTTGTGTTTACCCACTTCATAGTCTTATGAGGCACCAAGTACAGCTAAATGAAACTTCAGTGATTTCTAAATACAAGCCATATGCTCAACCTTTCTGACCTCTACCAGATTCTCCCTGGATTTTGCTTCAAAATAATAATCTGTGGATACTATTTGCATGTAAATTACGATACAACACCCTAAAATAGGACTGCATTGAAAACTGAGTCTAGGACTCTCCAGAGATGGCTTAAATTTAAGTGATCATTCGAATGCACTTTACAGATGGCTTGAAAAAATGTCAAATCTCTTAAACATATCAAGTAATGTTTGAACTTACACACCCTCAGTATCTGCTCTATTTGCACTATTTCCTATTGCAGTTCTGCAAACATGGCTGTAACCTGACATTTTTCTACTGGTAAGCTTAAACTGGTAAGTAATTTGAATTGTAACAAAATACAAAGCCAGCTGAACTGGTTCTGGGTTCAGATTTCTCTGTAAATATTGCATGTGCCCAGTTATAGCTTAAATCATGATACAAGGAGAGTCACATGGCATCACCTGTTCATTGACACCTGCACAAGTTCCCTGGATGGTGCTGATGGGTGAGCTCATCCCCAGCCTTTGTATCTCATACTTGGCTCCTGTGGAAACTGCTATAAAGCCATGAATTTTACATCAAAACTTAATTATTTCCTCTGAAACTGACAGTGGGGTGCATTTCAAAACAGGAGAGAAAATCCAGAAGTATACAAGTAGAGAGATTTCATTCAGGCCATTATGTATTTGAATATTTTTTTTAACCTTAAGTTTGGGAAAACAATAGTGATGGCATAGCTTTGAAAGAAATCAAAGACCTGAAACAATAAATGGCTTAAGCGAGCTAGATTTTAACTGATGATTGTTGCTCTAGGATATACTTTATAAAACTGATTTGCCAGCACTATAAAGTGACTAATCCTTGGAAGAGCAAGTTCTGGAGATCCTGTATGTAAATCCTTGTCTAAATGTTTAAGTACTAAAGGACAGATAGAAACCAATTAAGACTGCAACTGCTGTTGATGCACTAATTAGCATTAAACTTGAAAATTACATTTGTGATCAAATGTGAGTGTAACAAAATTATGCTTTTTATATACAGGTGTTAGTCAGAGGTGAGAAAGCCTCTCAAAAGAAAAATGTTAGTACATGAAATAGCCTAACAAAAGCATTCAAGACTGAAATAAAGAAGCTCATTGATGCCATTGAGTAGAGGTACCCTACTTCTCCAAAGAAGTGTGGTCAGACTCCTTCTCTGATTCATCCAAACCTGTTCAGGAACCACCTTGCTCTCCAAGCACTACGCTGCCCTATGCAAGAGCTTTACCTCTCCTGGCTCTTCCCAAACTCCTTTCCTTAAAGAAACCCCCTTTCACTCACTCTCTCTCTCTCTGCATTCCAAGCCAGCCTCCTAGAAAGCCTCCACATCTTTAGCTATCCCATCCAGAGACCCCCTCCTTCCTTTCACCTATTTGAACTTTCCGACAGGCTCCTACCTTGAAAAGGCTTCACTTTCCCATACAGGTTACATTCCTTGAAAAATCACACATGCACACTTGACCACCTCAAAAGGTGGAAAAAACAAAATTAATGGACAGGTATAGGAAATACAAAAAACAAGGCTTAAAAAGCTTTGCTCTATATGTAAATATCAAAGCATTTATTAAATAAGGGGAAGGAGGGAAAGAAAGAATCCTCCAGCCTGGCTTCAGATAGAGCAGACATTTGCAGCTTTTAAATCTTCTGCTGATTGCAGACCCAGTGTGACATTCCCACTCTCCAAAAACTCCTATGAAAATGTTTCCACTCAGCCTAATGAAGCTTGTCATGCTCCCTCTTCACCTTCAGTCTTCAGCTGTTGCCTTGTATGGGAACTAATGAGACAACCAGCCACATTTCTATGCACATGACATAGGAAAGCTTAAGCACCTAAAGCAATTGCATACAGATGCTTTGCCAGAGCAGGGCATCTCTAAATATGTCAGAGGCATCTGACAGGAGCATATTTATATAAGCTAGGTTTGTGTATCTGTCACAAAGGAACCCAAATACGAGTTTGAGTTTGTATTTGTATTGGGATATACAGGGAGAAGTACTGTGCCTTCTCCTCCCTTTGTTCTGCTGCTTCCATAAGCCTTCTCAAACCCTCCTCTCTAAACTTCCACAGGGCAGAGTATAATAAAGGGTGCATTACTCTCAAGCACACATCTTCATTTCATGAAGCAAGGGGTCTTCATTTCTACAAGCCTTAGCTCTTCCTGGTAGGCATGGACCAGGCAGGAAGGCGGCTGGAGCTTTGTGAAACAGCTGGGAAGGAGCCAGTGAAGAGCAGCAGAATTTTTGCTTGTTATTGCTCTAAGTCTCCTTTTGGAGCTCTAGGGAGACTCCTTGGGAGACTACTTCATGGACATGACTGTGTTTGTTTGAAAACTCTCCCAGTGAGAGATAATTATCTCTGCAGCCTGATAAAGGCAATGTCAGTTAATCAGACATATCACTACTTAATCCTTAATAGATGCTGGTGCAGAGGAAAGAGGAAAAAGAACCTCTTAAATCACTGTACTCACGACACAAGATTAACAGAAGTGTCCCATACTGCAGCTAATTGGATATGGCAGTGGATCAGTGTTAAAGAGTTTAATTTCTTCCTTCTTCTAAGTGAAAATATGAAGAAAAAAAAAAAAAAGAGGCAGCAGGCGAGGGGAGGAAGGGGTCTGCAGGGGAGAAGATGCATTTACAGCTACTGTTTTCCCCTGTGGTGTATTCCTCCAGTACTGGGGTAAAATTATTTATTACTCCTACTTACGATACTTTTCAGCAATCTCTTTAAATGCTTCTAAACTTATAAGGAAATGAGGAGATTGAAAGATTGACTTGATGACATTGTAATTGAACCAATAACTATTTCAAGACCCAAATCCAATCTATCCACACAGAAGAGTAGGACCTCCATGGATCTGAAGAGACATTCACATGGTCCTATATGAAACTCATCTACAAAAGCATGAACACAACTTGCGTTCATTACACTGTCAATTCTAACTGGAATTCTGATAGGAAACCTTTTCAACATGATCAGATGCTGATTAGATTTTTGATCAGGCCTTTCAGGTGCTGTGCAGATACTCTTGAATAATCCATATAAATGGATCAATCTTTAACAGGAGACAGAAGTAAACACTAAAAACACACCCTATATTATCTGCACACTGTTCATTCATTGGATGACACCACGCCAAAGTAGATAGCTAATCCTGAATCACAGCCAGATTAGAAGCTTCCTTCAAAATTAAATGAGGAAAGGAGTTTCTTTTAATTAAGCCAGATCAACATGAGCTTACAATTTACACATCCCCTTTTGCTCAATAATTATTAAGCAATTTAGGAGACAAGAAAAGCTGCTACCAGGACGGACAATTAAATCCTGACAAGTGATCTGTGCTTGGGATTCACCATTTCCAATTGGTTTCCTCCAAGATGCCGTGTTTACTGCTAGTATCTGAATGCCTAATGAGGAATGCCAGTATTCCATCTTCTGGAAGAAGAAGTTGGAATTATAGCCTTGGACAGAAGTGTCAGTCAGGCCATGTGTGAGTGACAATCAAGCCTGTGGCAAAAGTGAAACAAAATAAGAGGGTAAAGTTAAAATTCTTTAGGATTCTTCACTTGGGCTACTTGGACACTACTGAGAATCCTTCCAAATATATATTCCTTTTCTCTCCTTCCTCAATTCCCTGGTACTGACCTATCCTGTTAGTCATGACCCTTTGCAAGGCCTGGGTATATCATCTTAATCCCTTCCTTCCTCCATCAGTTTTTGGGGAAGTCTCAGTTTAAACATGACACAGATAACTGATGTATCAGAGCCTTGTGAACACAAGTACCAGAAAACACTGTTTTCCCCAGAGAAAGCAGGGTTTTCGCCAGCATCTGCATATGCCTTCAGATAAAGCTGTATAGCAAAACATAAGGTTTATGTTTGGACAACCTTCATTTTCACTCTCCTCTACTACCCTCAATTTGGAACCAGGGGGTTTTTGTTTTCTTTCCCCCTCCTTTTAGCACAAATGGGTCAGTGAACTTCACAGCTTGAGACCTTGACAGGACCATCTGTTCTTCATTAAAAGCCATTAATGACAATGATAATGGCACTAATTAGGCTATGTGCAAACATACACACGCTTCAACAGCCCCAGAGCTACAGGCAATCAAAGGTCCAAATTGAACCAGCTGCTGTACACTATCAATGAGCACTAAGAACCTCCACCCCATCTTGTCCCAAATACAGGGACAAGCAGTCAGCATCCAGATGGACATGTGGAGCAGGTTATTCCAATACACAAATAGATCAAGGTCTTCTGCCTTTGTTACCATTGGTCTTCCACCATTTCCTCTTCATTTTGTGTTAAGAATGACTGGGAAACACCGCCACAGCCTGCGAGCGTGTGTTCTCATCACCATCTGACAGTTTTAATTCTCTTGTGGGTAGAACGGAGTGTGCACGCAGGGCTTGAAGAAGCAGATCACTTTGTTACACCTGCAAACTCCTCCCAGCAAATGTATTGACATGCTACTTCTTCCAAACCTGACTTCTGGAATTCACCTTCTTATTCCCTGCCTTGGTTTCCTAGTGTCTAAGAGTAGAGACAGTACCACTGCACAGGCATCTGTCACAGCTGCTTCAGAAAGGTTAGTGTTACAAAATCCTTGACACAAACAACATCTAGAATTTGAAGCTACACTAATAAGAGTTTCCTTTTATATAACAGCTCAATTACAATAACCATATGATTGAAAAAAACCCTGATCTACAGAAACACCATCCAGTGCAGCAAGGCCTGCTGGATCAGAGGGTGTCCTTGCATGTGAAAAACTGGAAATCCAGGCCTGCCTCTAGTCTCAGTTTCCTCTAGCCCATAGGTATGCCTCTTCCATGTTCTTTCCTTTGAGAAATAAACATCTGTAAAAGAGGAATGATGAAATTGACCTCTTTGTAAAATGCTTTGAATTACATTCTAAACGTATTTTATACTGTATTTTATAATAAAAGTCCAATAACAGTACTCCTGGGAAGTTTATCCAAGCACATTCTCCTGACAGATGTAGGTACAGTGTTTGGGTATGCACAGTAGTGAATGAGGAACACACAAGTTGCAACACAACCACCCACTCAGCACGTTATGCGTTAAGAGCCAGTGCAGTTGCTGAGACCCAGCAGACAGCAGGACTGGCAGGGAGAATAAGCTCGAGCAGTACTGCTATGCGACTGGTGGGAAACCTGGTATTTCAAACTGGGCTAAGCCCAAACAATCAATACCAAGTTTTAAAATTAATTCAAAATATGGAACAACCAAATGCCTTTTTGAGGCTTTGAGCCAGAACTGAGAGAAGAGAGAGACCAATTCACTGTCCTGTAGTATGTCTTTCTCAAGTGTGACCATTTCGGACTGACCACACTGACTCTTTGCTAATACCAAAAGCCTAAGAAAGGTCCCAACCCTTACAGTCCTCCAAGAGAAACTAGTGTCTGGCTACTTCCTCACCTTCCTGCCTTAGCTTTTCAAAGGAATGGCAGTATGTTGTTCATAATGGACTAACAATTCCAAAGACAGGAATGGAAAAGCAATGGCTGGGAGATTTTTTTTTTTTTTTTAGCTCCAATGAATTTTTAACATCAAGGACAGGGAATTCTGGAAAAAAAAAAAATTCTGAGAACAAATCTGATAATGTTCCAGCTAGGAAGACAAGAACCACCTAGTCCCCTGTTTTACAATACTAGAAGGGTCCTCCACTTCTTGTATTATCTTATTCACCTTGAAGTCTGGGGACTAACATTTCACCTAAACCATCTTTCTCTGACAGAGGGCATTTTATCAGCTTTTACTGCTTAATCTGTAGTTTCACAGCCTTCTTACAGGAAATCTTAAAGAGACTAATCCATTCCTACCATTCTTGCATCGTCATAAGAGATCAGCCAGGATCCCAAAACCCTCTTTTCAATTTCAGATAATTAATAATTGGATCAGAAGTGGTTTCTTATTATTACAGTATCTGATAATAAAAGGCTGTATCTAGTAATGAGTCACCTCTCCTATATAACAGACTGGTGTACAAAAATCACCAACTGTGGAAAACCTGTGTTAGTGCAATTATTAAAAAAAAAAAAAAAAAGTAACTATGCAATTTCAAAGGCAATATACCATTACTTTATTGCTGCTTTATAAAAAGTAAAGTTTTATTTTGTTTTTATATTGGACTTTTTTTTTTCTCTAAACACAAATTGCAGCATAAACCACCTGAGAAATCAGCACACACTGACTAGTGGTGTTAGAGGGCAATATTGTATGAATTTTTCACACAGTAGAGTACAATATGTGGCTAGAATCATTGGCTAGAATCATACCTGCTTACATATGAACCTCGAATAAAACTGACCATTCAATTTGAAAATCTTCATGTTCTGACCTCCTGACAATGCCAAATAGAATTTTTTAAAAAAAAAACACAATTCTTTTAGAAAGCAGAAGCCAGGCAGTTTCACTGTATCTATGTTTTAACAGTCTGGGTTTCCGAAAATGTATCAATGTCCAGTGGTAATTCTGTATGCCCTGTGCTTCTTTGAAAGGCACATATGTAAGTCTCCTGGTTCTGTTTTCACCATACACCGTTGCCCCCACCCCCTCTCAGCCCTGCCCCAACCTACAGCAATATTTCTTTATGGTTAGATGTTAATAAAAGGTGTCCCTCTCTAGAAGCAACTCATTACCCAAGCATGTTGAAGGAGGTTATCAGGAAGGAGGTATTACTGCACAGTGACCTGTGACGGTTATTTCTCCAAGAAGAGCAATCATGAGGAGCGAGTACATGAGGAGAAGACTGTGTCAGAGCAGAGTCCTGTCACTATGCAGCCAACACCTGCTTTTGTATGCTTTTGTTCCTCAATTCCCTTTCTTCCCCGAAGGCTCAGGACAAAGCTACCTGCTGGCCTGTATGGGGTGTCTCCCAGCACACAGCAGCAAGTTATGAAAAGGCTAATTCTCCACGGGCAGCGAAAAGCGAGATGCATGGCCCAAAAGGCTAGCAGCACCTGCTGACAACACCCAGGATACAAAAGCATCAGGGAACACCTGTGTGCCAGGTAAGAGGAGCTAAGCAAAGAGTACTCTGCAACCAGACCCCAAAGCATCCTGATGCATTGTTGTAAAAGGAAGTAACCTCAGTTCTGTCTCTGAAAGGCTGGGGTCCTAGTTGTGAAAGGGTCAGGCTAGCTTAGGAGGAGGACCCACGTGAGCTGGTATTGTCAAAGGATGGTTATTCTGGGCCTGAGACACTGTCATAGGTCAGGCTAACCACAGATCATAGTCATGAACTTTTCCCCTTGGTCCTACACTCTGGCATTGAGTGCACACGCAGAAAGAGCTGGGGAATAGACCTTACTGCTCTCAGGGGACAACTGAGCTATCAGACAGAGGAATGCTGAGGAACCAGCTCTTGATCTCACCACCATCACTTATTTGTGAATTTGGAGCTTTTAAACAGATCTAGTCAGAACACATCAGCAAATTCAGACAAAAATGGCTAATGAAGATAATATGAAAATTGCGATTTTTTTTTTCAGTTTATTCTTAATTCACAGAAAGATTCCACACAGTTGAACTCAGGCCTTGGTTTCTCCTGTTTTCTCTTTTGTTTTGCCTAGATCGTAAGCTCTTCAGGACAAATGTTACCTCTTCCCAGCCTTCTCTGCAGTACTATATGTATTTACCACATTTAATCTAGGGAGTTCCTGATTCTGTCAGAAGTCTCCAGCCACCTTAGCAGTTGAAGTATCTTTACCAAAGCCACAGAAATTTAAAGGAAATAAAATCACACCCATTCATGTTGTACAGGTTTGAACATACTGAAATTCTAGATCAGAAAGACTGGAAGGTGTTAAAACTCCTGTGGCAGAATAGACTCAGAGATTGGCTCTTAGGATTTATGTGTAAATTTCAAATTTAACACTGAAAGCATGGATAGGAGGCACTGCATAAACATGCGGTTTCTTTCAAGTGTATAGAAAAGGGACAACCCTTCAGCACTTGCCAGGGTAGCCCTAAGCTCAGGTGGCATTTGGAAACAGCTCACTCAGGAGATGCCTCCACTGAGAACAGCAGTCAGATGTTAAGCGCATTTTTACCTGTACTCTGATATATTCCAAGAACCTGGTAACTGCATTAGTGCAACACTGAACTTGAATTAATTACAGTAATTCTGGCTTTTAATTCAGGTTTGAGTTGGCAATTTTGTGTCCCTCATAGCAGGTTAGCACTGACACAACGGCATAATGCAAAATACTGAAGCGGTTTGACATCACTCTGCTGGTTCACATTCTATATTGCTGAGACACAGCAGTGTAGGAGACATAAACCATTCAGAGGGGAACCACAGATTCAGGCTCACAGCTGACTAACAGAGACATCTTTCATTCAGCTTAGAGCACAAGTAGTGTGTACTCATTTTAGTCTGAACACAGGTCAGATATTCCCCAAAGCAGCAAATTGCCTATCCTGCTTGTGTGGGAAAACTTCCCTCCTCCTGGAGGGACAGTGTAACCACTACACAGAGTCTAATGAAACTAAGAAGGGAAGGCTCCTGGCATGAGAAAGGGTTGCAAAGTCTAATCTGCCACAACGGATTAATGCTGTCCTGAAAAAACTTGCTGGGTTAAGCTTTCAGAACCTGTATCTAGGACAGTGTTGAAAAATGCATGTGCCACCATCACTGAGAAATGGGCAACTTCTTTCCATTCCTCTTCCATTTGCTGGATAAACAGGCCAATCGCAGAGTCAGCAGCCATGGCAATTTCTGAATCAATATTTATCAAGCCCTTCTCCAACTGCTATTTCATGCCTCATTGGTCAGAGAGCATCCCCTTCGAGCAAGCCAGAAAATCCTGACCTTGCAAATGACAGAGGAGCTGCCTGAGGATTGCAAATTAGAGCAGCTCCACTAGCTTTAAAAAAAAAAATAAAAAAAATAAATAAAAAAAAAAATCTCACAATTCACGTAACTGTCCTCTGGAATTATGTATTATTCTTCTGCCCTTTTCCTTTCTCCCATCCCTTCTTTCAGCAGAACCCTTGAGGCAAAAGCATCATTTAAGAGCCCTAAACAAACAGCTTGTTCATTAGCAGAAATCAAGCCACATGCAAATGACATTAAAAGCCTTGATACCCTCAAGGGAATCTGTTTTGTTTTGGGGTTTTTGTCTGTACTTTTAATGGCATCAAAGATTGATTTCTTCCTGCCCCTTCCCTAGGCATAGTAAGTGAGTTTGCAATTATTCCATCAAACAAGAACAACTAGGGGAATAGACTGACAGAAAGGTGTTTGGGGGTACAAAGATATGATCTCCCATCCCAGCATGTCACAGAGGAGACTACAGAGAGCAGAGAAACCTGGGAGAAGCCAAAAATCAACCAACAGTTCAGGGACATTTGAAAGGAAAGAAAGCCTTGCCCTTTCTAGTCAGAGAAAATAACTCGATGCAAAAACAATTGTGTCTATGATTCTTCGAAGAAATAGTGTTACTTACCAGCACATTCTCTGAAGTGTATGGACTGCCTCCAGGAACCATGCAGGCAGATCAGTCTAGAGAGGATTCACAGTGCCACACAATCTGGTACCACAGCATGTCCCTTTGCTGCAGCTTGACATGCCTGAGGTTTTCTGGGAAAATATGTTTGTACCTGAACAGCCCATCGGAATATACACTGAAGGCTGAGGTCTGGTTCCAGCCAGAAAGAGAATGAAGCACAGTCAAAGTGCAAATGGGAAGGATCTGAGAAAAGTCACCGCTCTTTGATTTTTTTTTTTTTTTTTTTTTTTTTTTTTTTTTTTTTTTTTTTTTTTTTTTTTTTTTTTTTTTTTTTTTTTTTTTTTGGTGTGTGTGTTCTCAAGCATAAGAGAAGAATTCCTCCAAGCACATTCCACATAAGGAAACTGCATCTTAAAGTTTCCTCTGAGTCCCAAGCTAAGCAGAGAATTTCTGGAACTTTGGCTACTGTAGTGTAGATGCCCTAGGTTTTCTATGTACAAGTTTGTTATTCAAAACAAACAATAGGGATAATTTCTGTACATATTTTCCTCCCACTAATCCCCACTATTCTTCTGGGAACGCTTCTTCCAAAACGGTTTATCTCTTTACTATTTCTCCTCCTCTTTGGCTTCCAAGTTAATATAAAACTGGTCTTTTGATTTTATTTTCATTATTTTTATAGGATCTACTCAAAAGACCACATCACCACATTTGAAATATTGCACTGCACTCTGCATCTGAAACTCTCTCTACTCATTCAGGAAGCAGTCTTGTTCAGGGAAGTTTTGTTGTAGGATGTCCCTTGGATGACAGCTCCAAATTGCATAAAACAAGACAGTTTATTGGCGCCTCAATCCCTGGGAAAAGACCTCGGTTTGTTCACACTCAAGCCCAAAGACTTCAGTTGGCACGTTGCTCCTAAGGAGCCTAAGCTGACCATTCTCAACCTCTTTTTGTACACATTTATTTCTCTAGTTAAGCCAGGTTTCAAGTGATCTCTCCTGTTTAAATTCTGCTGTATTGACTTCTGTCCAGATTTCAACATTTTAGTTGCCTTTGCATTTATCTAGTATTCAACAACACTTTCCACATTAGCAGCATCAGTGAACTAATGGGCTATTTGTTATTTCGCAGGTCATTAGTTAAGGCCTTGAACAGAACAGCCCTTCAGCAACACTCATGCCTGCCCAGGACACTGCTCCTCAGTCTCATTGCTACCATTTACCATTTCTTTACATATACAGCCCTCCTGCTGATTCACAGATCATGCCACACCACCTACATGCATACCGATGTAAATACATTTTTCTTTGCTTCCCTGCTACAAAACGCTTCAACAGAATCTCAAGTGCTTGGCATTCTCTCTTTCTGCCAGCCAAGCAATTACCACCATATTTTCTTTGAGATATGGAGATATATATATATATATATGCCACACATATATAACAGTTAATGCAATGGAAAAAAATAATAATACAAACCCCCTTATTCCATAAACAATGGGATGGAGGAAGTTCAGTTTGTTATGGATTATCTCCCAGTACATTCTCATCCATATGTCCTAAACCTGACTTGGTAGTTTCAGGCTTCTGTGCCTTTCCCTGTTTCATAGAGGGGCACACTGGAAGGGCAGGATACTCTCTGGCCAGTCTGGACTCTCAGAGATACTGAATGGCCTGCCCATAGGCATGTGTAAATGACCAGCTGGCTCCTGCCAGGCTGAGCAGACATGGGCAAAAATAGCTGAGCTGTTCCCTCAGCAGAAACCAACAGATGCCCACATGCCTTCTACTCACTCACCAGTTTCCCGTGGAACACTCAGGGACTCAATACATTTGCTTTCTGCTCTGTTACACTGTTTCAAATTGACTGGATAGCAGGATTCCCCAGACATCTTTCCTGAAGGAAACTAACGACATATTTGTGTTGGAATGCACTTGTCTGCACCTGCAGCAACAGTCATTTGGGAGTCAGCCATGGTGGCAGATGCACCTCATCAGGATCCTAAAGGCTTAGCGAGAGCAGGCTCTGCCATCAAGCTTTCTGCAAGATCCGGGACATAAGTTTGAAATTGTATTGGATAAACAATATATTTTAAAAGGTGAATTTTTGTTGAGGTGAGGTGCTATCAAAAGATCTTATTTGGGCATCCCAGCATAAGAGTCACCAGTCAGTACAAAGGCTGTGAAAACTGAACTTCCACAAAAACAATGAGAGGGACTTGGTTACAGAAAGGAAGAGAAAGTCTTGCACAGGGGTTACGCTCCCTCTGTCAATTGGTTTAGTGAGACCTCACACAACCATCTTAGCAGTCTGTGCTGCATTTTCCCATCTGTCAAAGAAGAGAAGGAAACAGACCATTTAAAGCAGGCATCAAGTTGCTTAGAGCATTAATGTTTATAGACTGCTCTGAGATATACTGGGCGGAGGAAGGCGGGGGGAAGAAAGAAAACGTATGGAGGGTCAGTGAGTCAAGGATCAAATTTTGAGGCATCAACATTAAGGGTATTCCTCAGGGTTCAATTCTAGAGCCAGTTCTGTTCAACAATCCAGATGAAAGAGCTGAATGGACCATTAGCAAGTTTGCTGATAAGAGGCCTTGCAGAGATCTACATAGATTGGAGCAGTGGGTTACAATTAATGGGATGAAATTTAACAAATTGAAATGCCTACTTCTGCACCAAGAGCAGAGTAATGCTGGCACAAGTATAAACTGGGAAAGGAGTAGCTGGAGAGAAGCCCTGCTAACAGGGATCTGGAGGTGCTGGTCAGTAGCAGTCTCAGTATGTGCCCTGGTGTCTGAGAGGGCAAACCCATCCTTGATGCATCAAACACAACATCACCAGCTGCTCAAAAGTGGTGATTACCCTGCTGTAATCAGCATAGATGCAGCCTTGCTTTGAATATTGTGGACAGTTCTAGGTCTCATAATTTAAGGGAGTGAAGGTCCTTGAATATGTCCAGGGCAGGGCAATAAAGCTGGTGAAGGGGCTGGAATGAATGTCCTGTGAGGAGTAGCTGAGGATTTGGGGTTTATCTAGTTTGGAGATGAGGAGGCTGAGGGGTGACCTCATTGCACTCTGCAGGTTCCCAAGAAGGCTGAGTGGAGAGGGAGGTACTGAGCTCTTCTCCCTGGGATCCAGAGGGAGGGCACAGGGGCATAGTTCAAAACTGCACTAGGGACATTTGAAAACATTTATTTACTGAGAGTCTGGTTAAACACTAGAACAGACTTCCTAAAGAGGTGGTTGATGCCCCAAGCCTGACAGTTTTTAAAAGGCCTTTGGACAATGTCCTTAATAACAAGCTTTAGTTTGGTCAGCCCTTAGTTGTTCAGGCTGTTGGATTAGTCTAAGGTATTCTAAACAGCAGAGCCCACAGGGCACAAAAGCATGAAGCAAGACTTTCAAGTTTGATGTGCCAGCTCAGAGCTCTGGGACAAGAAGTTTCCTCTAGAAAAGTAGGCCTGGCTGGCATAACTTCCCCAGATGATTCAGGAACTCTGACTCATGTCCAATACTACCAGTTATATTTTCATTTTTTTGTACTTGGCTTCCTCCTCCGCCCACCTCTTCATAAAGGACTGATTTGCTGATACATTTCACTACAAACTCATACATCCCTTTTCACTGCTGGTGCCAACCATGCCCCTCAAACAAGGCTGTTGAATTTGACCTTCAGAATCCATGAGTCAAACAGTACGGTGTGACCAACTCACAGTCTGCAATTCATGGCCAGATAGTGATGAGGTTACGCAGACTTCCAGCCAGCCTTGTTACTGCAGCATCCTAAATAGCTTCCAAATCAAATCAAGGGTAGTAATATATTGGTGACTCGAGAGAGAGAAAAGCCTTTTGTCTCTGAACAGATTTATTTCTCTCTGAAATTAAGACCTTCTCATTTCAATTTCACCTCCTCTGCTGCTGCTGAAATGAAGCTGCTAAAAGCACAATGACGCACAGCAATATCCTTTTTGGGCTAAACAAAACTTCATAGTAAACAGATGGAAGGACTTGGCACAGCTCATTCCTTGGGCACCCTTTGTCCATTTTCTCCCATCTCAGATAACATCTGGCTCAGTCAGGGAGATGTTACTCCACAGACACATTTCCCTGCTGCAGGCCAGACAGGCCCTTGGCAGGAACCACAGGAATACACACTTTTGTGCTATCAAACAACACTACAGCGAGTGTGCTTTTGTGGGCAGTGTGGAAACTGTGTGGGCACATATGCTCATGTGTGCAAGAGGGTGGAAATCAGATGGCTACACCACATAAGCAGTGAAGTTATGAGCTGGGTCCTGACTCTATATCTCTGCTATAAACAAAAA
Source organism: Empidonax traillii (assembly GCF_003031625.1). Classification (NCBI taxonomy): domain Eukaryota; kingdom Metazoa; phylum Chordata; class Aves; order Passeriformes; family Tyrannidae; genus Empidonax; species Empidonax traillii. The sequence goes on from NW_020955204.1 coordinate 2,742,119, forward strand.
CACCTGCTAAGTTACATTAAAGATGCTAAGAACAATTGGAAGGAAGAGCTTCCTTAATTTCCTCACATGTGCCTTTTCAGAGTACAGCCACAATACCAGAAAGATTTTGTTTATATGATTCCTAGAGGTTTTTTAACCTGGGTACACAAGCACACACAAAACAGTTACTGGTGAAATGCTTAAAGCACTACTGGAACAGTATACACACTCCTGCTACCTTTATGCAGTTTGCTATGCCTGCAGTTTTAAAGTAAGAGGTAATGAGGCATCTTACAGAGAGGTGGCCGTGCAGCCAAAAAGATGAACTTACCCAGAAAAAGTATTGAGAACTAGATACTCTCCTGAACAACCCAAGAATTAATTAATTTTCACACATAGATCAGCAGCTCTGTGCACAGTAGCAAATGATAGACATACAAACTGAAAAATATTCTTTGAAGTCTCATTTTGGCTTGCCATGAAAAGGGAAAACCAAATCAAAAAGATACATCATAATAAAAACTTGTTAGAAACCTCCTCAGGCGAGGAATATAGCAAGGACTAAAAGCTTTGATGACATTTAGACTCCTGGCTACACAAATCTCTTCTAAAATAAAGTAGTCTCTAGAATAGATAGTCAGATCAGACAATGACAGATCACTAGTTATAAGTTCATGGTCTTTTAGATAAGACATAAAACCAGATCCTGACCTTGTGTGATCATTAAAGATCTCATAACGCTTTTTGCAAAAAGTGGGTTCTTAATCCCACTGGTCTGGAAACAATCTAATTTAGGTAACTACCTAAATCAATCTTACAGATTCATCTAAATACAGCACTCTGTTCTCCAGGCTAAAATACTCTGTGGCATTTCTGCGTGCAGTAATACATGACTAAGAGAGTCCTCCTTATCTCTGCACTAGGTGAAGTGGTCTTTGTATATGCACTCATTGCCACACCTATATGGGGGTTATGAAATTTAACATTTGTTAAGGAATTTGGAGATGCATAGTACAATGGATAAGAAACTCATTATGGTGTTCAGTGCAGTTCGGTTTCTGTGAAACCCTTTCCACAACAGAGTAGCTAGAAATTAGAGCTTCTCAAATTTTGAGAGCTAACAAATAAATGACAAATGCAAAAGAGCAGAATGCTTATGCCTGTTCCCCTGAATAAGCCTACGGGACAATATTCAAAGAATGGCAGGGGCAAGACTGGGTCATTTGGATATTACCTGAATTACTGCCACTGAACACGTCGATGGTCAGCAGGTGAAACTATAAGTGATCCAAACCACTAAATTTTCAAAACATAAGGATAGGGCTCTTTGATAGGCCTTAAAGGAAAACACACGGGTTTTTCCCAAGCACAGCTTCCAGCTTCCATCCAGGAAGACTCACAAGCACGGCTTGTTTTCAAAACTTCTTTACAAATATTATCACCAAACAATCCAAAACTCCTTGGGGTTCATTCAGTATGGAAACCCACAAGTGTGGATGAGAGAGCAGATGAAACCAAACAACAGAAGCATCAACTGTGCTATTCAGTAAGGAGTTAGTCTCCCAACATAGTCAATAATTATCTCTTAGAGGAATATAGCAGCAATAAAATCCTGAAGGCACACGCAGCTGGAGCTACAGAAGACTTGAAATATGGATGTAGTAGATTTTTACTCTAATAAAAATGTAAGAGGACAATTACATGTGTCACCAGAAAGATTATGCTTTGAGAGACTTTGAGAGTGAGGTCTTAACATGACTGTGCCTGCACACACATAAAAGAACACCTGGGTCAGGGTGGGCCTCTGGATACTGACAGTGAAGGTTTATTTTGGATTGAGATCTCCATTCACGACTATCTGTCAAGGTAAGTATGTTATTCTTCTGCAGCTAGATGAAAAGGAAAGCTTGTCATCAAAGCAGCACTCAGTTATGGTTACTTACAGCACTCACCTCTTGTAATCCTTCAGCATTACTAAACAGAGGGCATGATTCCATTCCCATTAAGATCTAAGAATAGATTCCCTTGGAAAACAATCAAGGCTATTATGCAGAGGGATTACAGAGATGTTCTCACCTGCATCTCACCAAAGCAGAACATCCGAGTTTCCTTCACCAGCAAAGCCTAGTAGGTGACCATTTTCCTGATCATCACTGTCTATTTACCTCAACAGTCTGACTATATAGCCAAAAGTTAATCACAACTTATGAGAAAGATTCCAAGAACAATTTGTTTCTCATAATGGCACTTGCTTCTTTGATGAGCCTGCAGAATAAGAGCCCACAACAGCTTTTTTAATGCATGCAACTTCCTGGTAAAACATTGTGCACTGGAGTCAGGAGAACACAACTCCAGTAGAACTCTTATGCTCACTCTTTCCTGTTTCTCTTGCACTGGGGAAAAGCTGGCAAGCCAAAAAGGCATCGGTAAAAATTAACTTATAGTATGTAGTAAGAAAACTGTGGGAATATCCTCCAGTTACTGATTTAGCACAGTTTGTTGGAAGGGTATGTGGTTAACAAAAAAGAAGCCTGAACTAAACCACAAAACACATTTATCACACTTCAGAACATTTTTCCTATAACAATTCTTCATAGTCTATTGAAGATGAATACGAAAATAGGTATTCTATTTTGGATACAGTTTTAACATCATCGCATTTAAGTTCACTGTAGCATGGAAAGTGGAAACTTCAGAAAATTGGGAAAATCACATTAGAAAAGCTGTTAGCATGGTAATGGGGGTCTCCTCCATAATGAGAAATTACCTTAATCTCAGGCTAATTGTCTTTCTGGAGTGCATCATATTTTTCTTTAGTTTAGACCAGAAACTGTATTCTAGAAATTCATAGAATGGTTTGAGTTGGAAGGGCCCTGAAAGATCATATAGTCCAAGCCACCCTGCCATAGGCAGGGACACCTTCCACTAGACCTAATTGCTCAAATCCCTGTCCAGCCTGAGACAAGGATGTCATGCAGGACAGTCTCGAATGCTTTGCACAAGTCTAAGTGGATGATGTCAGTTGCTCTTCCCTTATCTACCAATGCCACAACCAGATCGCAGGCCTCCAAATTTGCCAGGCACCATTTGCTTTTAGTGAAGCCACGTGGGCTGTCACTAATCACCCCCTTATATTCCATGTGCCTTAATATTGTTTCCAGGAGGGTCTGTTCTTGTCAAGGGTTTAGTCTGACTATAAAATGGCATTTTATGTTTAAGCAAAAGCCAAGAATTCCATGCTACCTGTAGGCTTATTGCATCTTTCTTCCATGTGCAGCTAGGCATAGGAATCACCAAAATAAATAACTACAGAAAGCAGTAGATTTCTGGTTCAAAGGAAAAGTTAAGTTGCAAAGCTGAGAATAGTTTCCTAATCTCAAAAGTATCTTGGTAGGAAAAGAGACTCATACAAGAAGACAATTTATATTGTCCCTAAAACAGTATTAGTAATAATATAATAAATCTAGAGAAGCTCTGCAAAATACGCATGGGCACCTACTAACTTTTCCAATGGTGCAATGCTTGGCCGCCTTTGCACCAGTGCATGCTGAGAATGAAAAGCTTTGACTCACATTGCACTGGGGTAGTTATTTATAGATACCCAAAGTTCTGCATCCTAATTTTATCCTGCAAATTTTTCTGCCACAAAAAATACAAGTCCACACCCCTCCCTTAAAAATGAAAAAGCTTCAGAAGCTATAAAATATAAAAATTGCTGATAAGAGCTCACTGCAAAGAAGCATGGTCAGCAAGCCCATACTCTCCTTCATAAACATTTTAAGTGTTCACAAAACAGTACCAAAGAGAGAAAGACACTAAGAAGTTATTTTATATCCCCTTTCCTCCCACTTCTTTTAACAGCGGACAGATAGGAGGAGAGTAATGGCAGCTCCTGCCCAAATAATTTCATCGATCCAAACCTGATCAATCTTACAGCAGACAGTACCAAGAGGAACAAAAATGAGCCACCATCTGTGGTGTCTTCTGGGTGGCAGCACAACTAACATTTTCTGAGTGAGCTGACACTCATGTCAGAGACAAGAGATGCATGATGGTTTAGAGAAACTTTTGTATAATTCTAAATTTGTTTTTTATAATCTATATTGAAAGATACATTGATGCCAGGAGTAACAAGCTGGTTTTTTTGTGGAAGATGCTAACAACATACCTTCACAGTGGCTGTCATTGTATCATCGTACTATGTCGCTCTCCTTTGAAACTACAATTCATTGCCAGCAGTGCAATACCTGAAGTTAATTCGGAGCTCTTTGCACTTCCTGCTACTCTTGAGATAACAAAGAGCCACTCCAAACATGCACTGTGCTGGAAGCTGCTAATAAAGGTCCATGTGCACTGAGGAAGCCTAGAATACTGTTGTGGAGATGTGCTCCTTCATTTTGTGAGGCAAACATTTGCCGTGGTGGAAGCAGTAACAGTAAAAAGTCAGTTAATACAGCTAAGTCCTTTCAAGAAGACAGATCCAAAAGATTAATTGCTAAAGTGTCATCAAATAGCTGACAGATCAGACCCAAATGGTGTGGTGTGCTTACACCACCTACGCAGCATGAGTCTTAAAAGTAAAGTTACAGCCTTCTTTGCCGTAAGGTTTCCAAATGGGCATGTTGTGCATGTTATTTATGGACATCTGCCCAGACCTTCAGATGAACACCCCAAGAGACGTGAGCTTCCACCTCAAACTCAGCAGTGACATCTCAGTTCTCCAGTTTAACTGTTGAATTATGGATTGCTTCTACAAACAGCCAAAAGAGTGAGAAAAGCCAACAGAGAAGAACTAGAAGTTACTATTATGGCGGAAAACTGAAAACAGAAAGGCAAACAAATGCGAAGGGAAGGAGAGTCTAGTGATTGAGAGATATGGAAGAAAACAAATGAAGGGAGTACTGGGGATTAGGGACATCGTGGAGAGAGAGGGGAAACCACAAATTTCATCTCAATCTGAGAGACCTAGAAACAACATCTAAAAGCTGAGCCACTCCCCAAGCTCACTGGCTCACTCACCTTCCCTTTGTCCCATCCCAAAGCTTCAAACTGGTTACTGTGGTTGGAGAGCAAGGTCAGTAGCCACCCAGCACTCCAGGGAAGCAGAAAAAAATGGATAAAACAAAGTATTTACCTGATGATGATGATGATGATGATGATGATGATGATGATGATGATGATGATGATGATGATGATGGAGGAGGAGGAGGAGGAGGAGGAGGAGGAAGAAGATGGCCTCTCCCCAAACTCCCTGAGGGTTAGAGCTGGGCCCAGGTGTTCCCTGTTACTTGCCCAGCCCCACAGCTGTTGCCACTCAGAATGGGCTCCTAGCACTCAGATTGTTCCACAAAACTTCCTTCCAGCTCTACTCATCAACTGAGGCCTCAGATTTTAGCACACACTGTCACCTGTGTGGCTCTGCTTTGACAGCAGTAGTATTTCTCCAGCACACAACCCCACTTTGTGTTGTGGTCTGGACAAGCAGCTGCTTTGTAATGACCATTGGCTTCACTGGTCTGGTTTGTCATCCATATTAGATTAGGGAAGAGGGATACAGCGGGTAGGTGCCACTTGCCTTCCCCATATGCCTTAGACTTCATTATGATGTCCATACACAGTACTTTCTGGAAATATCCATCACTCTGGCTGGACTTATGAGCTGGTTGCTCAACAGACAGCAAAGTACTGCAGAAAAGTTGCCCAGGGGCAGAATAAAGGAGATTCCTTTGTCCTTTGTTTGTTAGTAACCTGCTCACAACTATTGCTCAGGGCAGCTTTGGCTGGAGGCTCTGAACGCTGCCAGTAAAGCATCTGGTCCTCAGTCAGGTTGAATTGGAGCTCTTTGTTGGCTGCCCAGAAACCTACAGATAGCATTTTTGCAGCAGCTGTTTTGAGACTCAAGATTATCACAGAAAAAGGGAGGGAGGGGAGCAGACAGTGGCCAATTTACCCCTGATTGCAACCACTACTTATCATGCAAAACACAGTTCTGAGAGCATGGCTTCAGTGCACATTCTCCATTCAAAGGGAGAGGGGAAGCCAATTTTTAAAAACTAGAGGAAAAGGCCAGTAAATTACCATGAAGTTATTTAAACAAGGAATATTAGAGGACCAGCTTTGTGAATGGAGAGCTTATATGAGCTTCTGAAAACTGATGGGAATAAATTTGTTTTGCCCCTCAAATAGGACAACTAGCTGGAGGCAGCACCTTCATCAATGAGAGATTTCCAAGGAGAACTTTGCAGAACTAGGAAGGAGCAAAAGGAATGATAAAAATGCCCTTCTGCTCTACTTTCTGTCTGACACCGAAAGAAATGCACTTGTCTGACCCATAGTATATTTATACACCCACATCTTGTTCATGACTTCATCAGCAAAAGTGTTTAGGGTTTGCCTGATATTAAGTGGCCAGACAGAATGCATTAGTCTAGAAATGGCTTATTAAATTCCACTGTCAAACTGAAGGAGTCAATAAATACAGAGGAATGCAAGTGCTTTAATTATATAATGCCTCATGTGTACTGTTAAAAAGTTCCCATATAACACAGTTTCAGTTCTGGTTTGATTTCTTCCTTGCCTAACTCATTACTTTCTTCTGCCAGGCTTCGTCCTACCTCAGTGTGTAGTACTGTCAACCACTGAATTGCCAACAACTTTTTTGGGAACTGCCCCTACTCAGCCAAGTGGGCCAAGTCACCACATAGGGATTCTAAACTAAGGGAATTCAAACCACTCACACAGTTGAAGGATCACAAATCAACTCCATTTTTTCTAGGCAAAAAAGGACGTCCTTCCAAGCTGATGGGAAGACTCTCTCATTCCAAAATGCAAAAAGAGATTCAGTAGAATGCAGAAAACTTCTGCCATTAAAGTTATGGATGCAAAACCATTACAGCCCCACCATCTTACCTACCAACTCAACAGCAATAATAAAAGCATTACCTTCAACTCACCTCCAGTACAATCAACCATTTTTAAAAACACACTGTTGCTGCTTTCCAGCACAGCCCCTGCTAAATTTGTACCACATAGATTCCATCATTATCCACATGGAACAACACCAGTAACTTGGATGAAACCAAGCATTTTCTAGCCACAAAGGACCAAAAGATGAGGCTTTTTTTTGGTTTTAAAAATGAAAAGACAGGCAGGGATTTTTTTATTTGGTGGTTGTTGCTGGTTTTGTTGACTTCTGATGAGAGTTATCAGACAACGTACATTGTTCTGAGTTAGAACCACTTCAACCCCAGAAACCTATTTGTGGGTCTTATTTCAGCAGAATTATTTTCTTCTCAAGGAAATCTTAAGCTTTCAATAAGGATTTAAGAAGTCACATCAATTTTTTGGGGACAGTTTTAATTTTCTTCATCTTCTCTTCTGATCAGGATTAAACTGGATTAACAGAACTGGCATGCTTTGGTCCTGTCTCAGACTGCATTCAGCTGAAGTTTAAAGCTTACATTCACTCTACCAGGATCTTTCTGAAATGTTCCTGCTGGCAAAGCACTAAATAATTCTTAGCAACCTATCACATAAAATATTGGATTCTCCACACTTGCTCCAAAAGTATTTGCAAAAATAAAAAACACAGGAAATTCAAACCATGTTTACGGGTTGGTTGTTTTCTGGTGGTCTTTTGTTTTCTTTTTTTTTTTTTTCCCAAGTCCCAATCGCACTGAAGCTGAGAAAGCTTGAATTTAAACTAGACATAGCAATGCCCTCTAGTGTTCTGCAGAGAAATCTGGTAAAAGGCTGCCCAAAGCCTTAAAAATTTCAAGCTTAGGACTGCTGTACCACCTCAAGTGACAGTCAACATTTTGAAAACTCACATGCAGCAGCCTTAGAATTTTCTGCACATGTCTGTGGCCTGAAGAACTATTTGAGATCCTTTCTTTTCCTTCCCTCCATTGTTGATACTTGCATCAATTTCAAAGACCATACAAGGACAGTATTTTACTGTCTTCCCACCTGTGGCATGTGACAAATCACAATACCCACTCTGCACCTTCCCCAGGTACACACAGCATTTGGTACCCTGTGTTACTGACCCATCACACAACATGTCATTTTTGGCTTGAGGAGCTTTCTTACAGAGCTGCAAAGCTTAGTGCATTTCCTCACTGCAGTAGCATTCCCAAGATACTGATAAATTGCAAATAGAACTGTCCAAATTCAAGAAAGACTTAAATAAAGGAGAGCAGTCTCACAGTTCAAAAAAACACCTGCAGAGCTCTCAAAATATTTATTTACACTCTGTATACATTACAAAACTCAACTTTGTACAAAGAAATGGAAGAGATTTTATAACTGGAGGTCTGAAAAGCAAAAGACAAAGTCCTTGGTGAAGGCTGGTCTTTAAGGGGCAGCTAGGAGTCCTTAAATTTTACCATCCATTGCTCTTGAAAGTCAACTGCTGGGCTCTCACCATCTAGACAAAAGCAGAAAAAAGATTGAAAGGAAATGACAGTTTTGCCCGTGTCCTATCTGAAATAAGGCAAGGGAAAATGAAACTGTTTATTTTTTGGCAATCTAAGGAGGACTGGTACACTAAGAAAACTGCCAATACAAAGACAGCATCACAGTCACAAATGCCCTAAGCCCTATGTGATTTTGTAGCCATTTGAGGGGGCAGCAACTCTTGACTGTTAGGTGAAAGAAAGATATTGTTATTATTGGACACAATGATCTTAAAAGGTCTTCTCCAAACTAAATGATTCTCTGGATCTGTAAAGTTGCTATCTGGAATTTGTTTCTTGTCTGAACAATTTCAATAACAACAAGCAGGCCTATTAACAGTGTTTCACACTCCTCTTGGGACATTCACTGGAACAAGGTTAATACAGGCATGGTTTCTTCGGAGGGAAACTAACTTGGCCTGTTTGACAGGTAACAACAGGAGCTTAGGCCTTCAGACTACACATTACCCTGCACCTTCTAGAGGAATTTATTTGCAAGAACAAAAAATCAGAAATACTCTTATGAACAAACCTTGTTAAAGTTCTCCGAACAAAAGGCTGCCAGAGTGACTGTAGTTCTGCAAAAATTACTGGACATAAAGAAAACATCCAGGGGGATTAACCTAGAGTAAATTCTGGACTAGTTGTGGCACTTGCAAAGAGTATTTTACCCTTGTGCCTGACACTGGAATACAGAATTTGGATGCATAAGTGGGATCAAATTAAACATTGCTAAAATTACATTTGAGCTAAGAAACTCCACTTCAGTGTTTAAATTGCATTCTCCTCAGAAGGCAACCAAAACATATTCTAGCTAAACAGGCAGATAACTTTTTTTTCTCTAAATTATTTTTGATCTTGTTATACACGTAACCAAATTAAGGGAAAAAAGAAAACAGTTTAGAGATTATCCAGAAGACAGCCAAAGGAAGATATTCATGTTTGTAACACTGCACTAGGAATTAATATTTCTTAGACGTCTGACACAATACATCTGTATGTACAGACCACTATCCTGGAGAAACTGCTTGTATATACAGTAAAATTAAGGAAAAAAAAGAGCTCTCAGGATCAGTTTTTTCCCTGTTACATCGTCATTCTATTTGCAGGGGACAGTGTGGGGAAAGGACCATTCAAAATTCAGGGTACAAAAAATGCAAGGGAAAGATCTAGAGAAGACAGACATCATCTTGAAAACCTAGTTCCAGCCTGACTGAATGAAACAGCTTTTCCATTTCCTTCAGCTCATCCAACAGTCCAGTGCCTTTCAGACACATCCTCACCTTCTCTTGGAAGAAGGAGAACAACACGAAAGAAAATGCAGGAAAATGCTCCAACATTCAACACAGAAAGGCCACACACACAAATACTGTCATATCTTGACAAGATGTGTATTGTTCTGCAGAGCTGGGAGCATTCTACCAGTGCTTCATTGGTGAAGATGCCAAGAACGTCCAGGTAAACTCTAAAACAATCCGAGCTGCAAGTAGTTTCATCAGTGAAGTATGAACTGAGCTCTTCACCTTGGCTCTCTTCTTGCACGAGTGTTTTGCTATGAGTCTAGTGCTGGTGCATTCTCCTTATTTTCTTTCTGTGTTACCATCTGCAGGTACTTCAGTCTCATGGGAGGGAGTTGCTCATAAAGGTCAAATCCCATTGGGTTCTCTGCATTCAGCAGTCTGTAGTACAGCAGGTGCTTTTTCAAGTTCTGAAGAAAGAAACAGCAACCATTAAACATGTCTGAAAGGAATCTAATCTTTTCCACCATCTCCAACACAACATAGCAAGCTGCAGATAGTACAATTCCATCATGCTCAACATATTTAATTACATCTTCAATTGGAGAGCTATAAAAGGCAAGTTTCTTGCAATAAAATTTACTTTTGATCTGCATGAGAATTCCTCTTCCGAACACAACTCCACTGTCTTCTCAACAGCCCCTAACAAGGACTTTTTTGCCAGAAACCCAAGTGGGGTTTTGAGTGGGATCTAATAATTTACCCTGGACACTAACCATAGAGGGCCAAGTGACCCCATTTTGTCAGAAAAAGGACAGACTTTGGCAAGCTTCTTGAGAAAAGGAGAAACCTTGCATCGGTTCTGTTCTTTTCAGGGTAAGCATCCAACTAAGAGTTAAGGCAGATTGCTGCTGGCCATCTATTCATAGCTGTGCTAGAATCATTCCTGTAGCTCCTCTAACTATCTGGATATAATGCTGCCTGGACAAGAGGATTGAAATACAGTACAGGAGATTCATCTAGGTTTCAATGGGCTCAGTGTTTTGAGTTCAATTACTACAAGAACTGGTTAACAGGACTCATAGACATTACAGGCCAAAATCCTACTGCTAATCTCTCATTCTCAAATCAGCAAGGTAGTTAAACACAAACTTCAAAAGCCAAATATATAAGTATGTAAGAGTACCATGTATAGAAAATTTAATTCCCAGGGTACAAATTGAATCTTACAGATCCTACCTCATCCACCAACAGCCATGTTTTCCGCAGCATGCTTTTCCGAGCAGCATCAGTCTCCTGGGAACAAAACACATACTTTCCTTAATAGAGTGCAAAAATAATTTTGCCCATGAGCATACAGCACTACAGGATGATTTGTTAATTATGGTGATGAGCGGCTTGTTCTAGCAGAAAGTGCTTGAGATGTCTATCACTTGGATCCTGCCTCTTTCCTCCTTTCCCTGATCTGAATGTCAGCTGATTTCTCAATCTTCAGGTAGAACTGCAGATGAGAGGTGAAGTGTTGTTTAGCACAATTAACCATTGCTAGAGGCTCCAAGGCCATGGGAAAGCTTCTGCTTGGTTACTCAAGCAAAGTGAAAGGAAGAAGTACTTTGCACCTTAAGACTGCTCAGGCAGAGGCCAAATCTTTTACAGAATCACAGAATATGCTGAGTTGGAAGGGACCTACATGGATCACCAAGTCCAACTCTTAGCCCTGCATAGGACCATCCCCAAGAGTCACACCATGTGCCTGAGGGTGTCATCCAAATAATTCTTGAACTCTGTCAGGCTTGGTGCTGTGACCACTTTCCTCAACTGGCTGGTGATGCTTTGCCTGATGCCCCCAGGACACAGTTGGCCTTCCTGGCTGCCAGGGCACTGCTGACTCATGTTCAACTTGCCTTCAACCAGGACCTCCAGGTCCCTTTCCACAGCACTGCTTTCCAGCATCTCATTCCCCAGTCTGTACGAAAATCCAGAATTGCCCCATCCCAGGTGTAGAATCCAGCACTTCCCCTTGTTGAACTTCATATGGCTGGTGATTGCCCAGTCCTCTAATTTGTTGAGGTCTGTCTGCAGGGTCTTCCTGCCTTCGAGGGACTCAACAGCTCCTCCCAGTTTTGTGTCATCTCCAAACTTGCTTAGTATCCCTTCCAGTCCTGTGTCCAAGTCAATTATGAAGATGTTGAAGAGCAGAGGGCCCAAGATGGAGCCCTGTGGAGCCCCACTAGTGACAGGTCACCAGTCTGGTGTTACCCCCTTCACTATTACCCTCTGTGCTCAACTCATGAGCCAATTGCTCACCCACCGCATGATGTGTTTATCCAGCTGTGTGCTGGACTCATTTACTGTCAGAGACAGTATCAAAAGATCTACTGACATCCAAAAAGATTACATCAACGGGCATACCTTGATCAACTACGTGGAGCTCTCTCTGCCTGCAACTCTCTCATCCTTTCTGCTTTATACCTTCATACCACAGCCCACATAGTTGCTGACTTCAAAAATTTACGTGGGACTGGCTACCATTAGTGCAAGTACTTTAGGGTATAATGAACAAAAGCTGCTGCCTCATACATGTTCTATCGAACAGCTGACCAGTCCTCTCAACACATTTGTTCACAATCTTTGTTTGTAAGTTCCAAAGTCAGTGATTCACCACAAGCCACACTGGGCCCCTGGGAGAGCAGATGCAAAACCCCAAGATTCCAGTCCCAAAGCTCTGCTGTCCATTACCTACCTGCGTCACACTTTCTTGGGAGAAAATAAAGCTGTTCACATGAGCCACAGCCACCACGTACAGAACAGGGCACCAGGTGTGACGCAGCGCACCAGTGACCAGTGTTCGGAAGTAGAGTCGCAGGAGGTTCAGGTTATCCTCAGGAGGGGAAGTGTATCGCTCAAGCGGCACAGGGAACTGCAACAAACCCATACAGAGGCAACATTACAATTCCGTCAGGGTCTAAGCAGCGAGGGGAAGTTCATGATTTCTAGGGTGTTCCCCAGCTGTTTGTGCATGCACGCCTATATAACATGATGTACCTCTGTGGCACGACCCCCATTTGCAGCAAGAGCTGCTACTGCCCACACTGACTGATGTGACATGTCTTAACAAAGTGTTCTCAAGACCTCTTTGGCTTTATGGAGAGATGTTTTACTGGTTCTATCACTGCAGTTGATCTTTGGCACAGCTAAGAGTGGTTTCAAAGTAAGCAGACAGAGTACTTTCGACAGCACCGCTAAATTCTCTCTCTTGTGCTCTGCTCATTCAAAAGAAACGCAGTCCTGAACCTGACAGACCTAATTTTCTTGCCAACTTAACCAGCAGAGCACAAGTCCAGTATAACTAAATGCGGAAACATGGTTGATAGGGAAAGTTATTATTTGTCTATGCACTGGGCAAGGAAAAGGTTCTCACCAAGGAGAGAAATACTTATTTAAGGGAAAGGCAATTGCTCGCAGAACATGGGATGCGGTGAGCCCTTCATATACAGCCTATAAATTAGAAGGTTCTCAATCATTAGACCAAGCAGGATGTGGGACAGTTTCCACTGAAGACTGAGTAACTTCACAGCTCCTGCCCTCCACATATACATACTACCTGCTTTCAAAACAAAGTTCAAAAGGTGTCTGATAATGCTTATGTGACAGAGGCCTGCACCTTAAGCTGTTGGACTTTGCTCTTCAGGCTTAGAGCCAATCAAGCTGTAAAATGTATAAACTGCTGTTACAGCCTTTAATCAAAAGAACATTGTTTTTCATTCCTATTCTATTTTGCATTTCATGAGTTGACTCTCTTCGGGGGGAATAAAAGGCTTCTAAGCAAAGAAAGCATGATTATTCTACTGGAACAGAGGAATGGGGAAGAAGGGGAAGGGCTGGGGTGCCCAAATCAAGGCTGGAGAATCACAGGCAAGAGCCCAGTAACCCAGAAATATGCAGTGACAGGTAACTACTATAAGCAAGGATTACCTGCTGTAACGGCACTCCAAGGGCCCGCAGGATATTTGTGTGCTCCCCAAAAACAGAGAGACGCAGATGAACACTGAAACGTTTCTGCAGAGGTAGAAGAACGAAGACTCCAAACAGTGGGTCTCCAAAGGAGACACCTTCAAACTGCTCCAGGAGATTTATATAGAGATCGTGGAAGGATGCCAAACCAGGGAGAGGAGCATCCAAGTTCAGGGAGTCCAGGGCCTTGGGTTGGCAATACACAGAGAGAAGGGCAGCTGTGTAGCGGTGGATTGGTGCTTCCAGAAAGAGGTCACTGCCTGTGAGGAAGACACACATAAGCCGTGCAAGTTTGGCAGCAGTAGGGATGCTCTGAAGGGTTTTAGCACGCCAGGTTTCCAGCAGTAAGACCCATTGCAAGTTCCAGGTCACAGTGTTGATGAGGTCAAGTGGGAGAGAGTTCAGTACAGCCCCGCGTGTCTCTGCATTAGTCACTTTGTTGTAGAGGCTGATAAGTGGAAAGAACGGCCAGTCTGAAGGCAGGATTGGCCCTCTGACCTCAGGAAGCAGCATTGACTGGATGAGGTAATTCCGCCCTTGGTAGGATGCTTGGGAACGTGTAAGGGTAGGCTGCAAGTGGACAAAATGAGAAAGGTAACAGGAACGAATGGAAGGCAGATTCTGGTACGATTCTCTCAGCAGGGCACCACGAGTAACCTTTGAAAAAACCGCTGTCGCAGAGCCAGGCTGTGCCAATTTTGCACTGGTACCCAGATGAAGGATATCAGAGAAGTCAGCTGCTTCTGGCCCTCCAGCTTTCCCTTCACTATAAGATAAAGACAAACAACAAATTTAAGAAACAAACAAGCAAAAAGCCACCCCAAAACACCAAACAAACAAAACAGCACATAAATTTATCTCTACAACCTTCCTGGAACACGAAGAGTAGTATAAGCACAGCACTGGCAACACCTTCTACAGCATTTAGCTACTCTATATTAATATAGAGTGTCCGTAAAGCACCGGTTATCTTGGTATTTATAGGGAATTCACAGAACCACCTTGGGAGTTAGCAATACCAAGGCTGTGCCATGAAAAACCTCCACACAATGCCAGCAGTCTGGTATGGAGGCTGAAACCCCTTTTCCACAGAGGCAGCCTACGTACTAACACAGACGTCAGGGTGCTGAAATGAAATACTGCCTATCATATAAGGCCTACATGAATCAGTAAGACAATTCTCAAAACAGTAGCTTTGCAGCTGGCAGTGGCAAGGTCAGGGGAACCATAGAGACTGACAGAAACTGTTTGTGTGGAGGGTGTTTGTCAAATCCATATGCCATGATCTCAGACCAAACATACAAGCCACTCATAAACTTCATGAAGTTTTTCAGGCTATGTCAAATTCCCATTTATTTTCTAGAATCACTACTCTCAGGGTAGCAGATGGTGGGCCTTAGTGAAAACCAGTTCTATCAGGAATCACACAAGCCTTGTCACAGAGGAAATCAAAAGAAACCAGGCAAATTTCTCAACATTGGTATACTAGAGAGAAGTATGCAACCACAGTGCTTGTCGGATTAGAAGGCTCTGTGCCTGGAGAATAACTACAATTCAAACACAGGCCCTGTCAAAGGCCAAAAAATTATGACAAAATTACAGTGCCAACCTGATTTTTCCATTTTCCCCAAGTTTTCCCAGACTAGAGAAAGGAAAAAATGCAAAGCTTACGGAAGAAACTCTGGATTAAAGGCAAGATCCAGTAGGACCTCGTGAGCCAGATGCTCGCTCCCTGGCAACAGACGGCTTAGCAATGCCATGGCAACACAGTGATGGAGAGAGGCATGCTGGGTGTAATCCGGACTAGTGCCTGCCTGTACAGGAAACAAACCAACACATAAAAGCACTGTATCATTTGTCAATAAAGACAATCAATGAGGACGGGAGGGTCAAACAACACAAATCTTGCTGGAAAGTGAAAGACTGAGGCAGACTGCAAGAGCTGTCAGCATTCATACTGAGAGATCTTTCTGCTTCCCCTGACTGCCTTAGGTAGTCAGACATCTTTTTTAGCAGCACAGCTGAAAACTTCGTTCTTACTCTATCCCAAAGACAGGTAAAAACATAATTCTGCCATCCAAAGTATTTTGGGACTAAATCCCCACATCAGTAACTGTAAAGATGTTATTTGCTAATGGGGCATAAATGTCAGCTGATGAGTTGCCAGACCTAAGTCAGACACGAGAAAGAAGACGGATGTGAAGACTGGTTGCCAGCAGAGTCAATTCCTTGGGTGAAAGAAATGAAATGACTAATAATAATACCATTTTCCGAGCCAACGCTAACACAAAGTACTGCAGATGATATTCATGGCGTAGGATCCACGCAGATGAGGGAGTCACAGAGGGAGGTCCAGTCTGCCAGCTTTGATGCAGATAATCCTTCAAGCCTCTGAAGCCCAGCACAGAGCTGTACTGTAAAGGAATCACAAGTAGAGGTAAATACAAATAAGACAGTTTGTGCTTGGAGGAAAGTAAAACATAGCCCTCTCCAAGGCTTACCTCCTACCTTCTTAGAGGAGAATTACTGTTGGCTACTCCAAAAGGGATATGTAAAAACAGCCTGATAAATATCTGCATTTCTGCCTCTGGGTTCACCTGCATCTATCATGACCACCCTCATCAAAGGTAAACAATAGTCACTGCCTACATAGTGCTTCATAAGGCATAAGGCTGGCCAGGGGCTTAAACACATTTTTCCCTTTTCTGGCTAGATATTTCTATTAGTAAATACCTAATTCAACACAAGGGGACAGAGGAAGGCTTTGAGAAAGCTTATGCTAGGTTCTCCATCTCTCTAGGGCTCAGCCATTTCCTCCTCAGAGTCTGTAATCTTCCACAACTCACTCATTCTACAAATTCAGCACAACCTGAAGCAGGAAGGAACTTCTTTAGTCACTGTAGCAGTCATTCTCTTATTTAATATTATCCCATTTTCCTTTGTTATACATGCTTCAACCATGCCTTTCCTCCACTGACACTCAAGCTACTTATTCTGCTTAGCCAAACAACAGTTAATCAATTCTTCTAAACATTCTTTATAAGTCCATCCTTTAAGCACCACCTGCTCTATAACTCCAGTGTCCTGGTAACAATTGTGTATTGCAATTCAAACACAAGATATTTTTCAGATCCTTATCTCACCTGTTCTGAAAATGAGAGTATTTCTCTCTATAATACTCTAATAGTTTTAAAATAAAAATGTACAGCAATTTGTTTTTAACGGTCCTAACATCTCTTTTAAGCCTGGAAAGATGGAAATACTAACCTCCTTCACAAGCATATCATCATTTACCTAGAATTTAGAATGAAATTTACAGTGAAAAAGTCTTTTCTTACCTTGTTGGTCAGGCCCTTGTGAATATGAGTGATATTATTGATGAGAAACAGGAGGGCAGTGAGGAAGGGGAAAGGTGACTTGGAGCCAACCAGACTCAAAGGAGGTTTGCCTCCGGTGCAACTCAGAGATGAAATGCTGATGACGGATTCTGGTGCTGGGGAACAGGACAGAGGGTTGCACAAAGCAGAACACGGCCTGTGTGAACAAATAAAGAGAGGGGAGTCAAGTCAGAAGCATTCATACTGCTGAGGAGTTATCTTGTAAGGAATGTTACTTTCTATCTCAACCATACCACACATTACAGTGAAACCCTGAAGACTGTGCAAGAAAAAAAAGTAGTATCACAGTCCAGTAAGCACTACTGCCGTACAAGCTAATGCCAGTGAGCTATCACGAATTCTTATCTTCAGCTAAACTGGTCATGACAAGCACAAATACTGATGCAGTGACGCATCTCTGATGTCAAGCATTTGAAAGCATTGGACCTCCGATTGAAAAAAAAAAAACACATTTCCCCACATATATACGCAAACCAGGCTAATAAAGCTGCCCACCCACTCAAAACGTTACAATAATAAACTTGTAGGCAAAGCCAAAAAGCCAGATTATATCTAAAATTGACACAGCAAAAAATGCTGTACTCATGAAATGCATATTTTTAGATTCTTTCCAGAAAAAACTTTAACGTACATGAACATCACCATGCAAACCACTCTTGGTGTGCGTGTGTTCTCTGCAGGCAAAACTAGAACATTTCACACCAGCAGCGCTTGCAGGGCCCACAACGGATACACCATGTCTGTACAGGCAAGACCACCACAAAGAAAAGTGACCATAAGCACACTGCTCAGTGTTAATGGGGCAATTGGAAAAACCCTGTCAAAGATCCATGTTGTTACTCTGTGACAGAAAACCATTTGCTTAAATGCATGGCTCTTTCTACCACTGGCATTACATGTAGGAGATGCACGAACACATCTGGAGCTCACAAAGTACCTTGAACTCCTGGCCCTAATCTACCCAGAAAGTTTAGACAAAATTGTAAAAATATTCAGGCAGAGATTAGCTGACTCTTCATTTTCACCAATATTAAGAACAGCCTAGGAGAATTCTTGCTGATGGGCTTTTATAGTCAGACCTAACCCACTGTTTTCAGACCTCAAGGACAGGCAGAAAAGGGTCCAGTGAGTGCTCATATTGGAAGCTTTGGTGCCAAGAGCTTCAGACATCAGTCCCAGTCATGACAGAATATGGGCCAAACTGTTTGGTAACCATTCAAATATCACTTAAACCCAAAAATTTCAAGTGTCCCTTACATCAGATGTTCTCAGAAGCAGATGGATTTCTCCCCGACTACTAGGCCTTTTAGGTTCCCACTCCCCTATCCAGAGGATTGATCACAGCCTAGTAAGGAGGCTCCCTCTACAGCAGAAAGACAGAATATCTGCAATGCTTAACTGTTCCCAGAATCAGAGCTTATGTTATCCTGGTATGCGGCTTTTCACTTTTCCACAGGGGCTTTCAAAGCCTTAGTGAAGCTCTGCAGGAGCTTGAAGACATGAATCTAGTAAAAATATTTTACATATATAGCATCACACAGAGCACATGAATGGTACTTGTACACACACACACCCTTCCTCATATAAGAGGGACTCAACTAATGTTACTTAAAAAAAAAAAAAAGCAGTGTAACCAAAGCAGAATCAAAGCCAAGAGTGACTAAAATAATCTGAAATGGATATGAAAAACACAGCTACATGGTAAAACAGAGATGCAGCAGCATCTCTGAGGTAGAAAAGGAGGAACTGAAGAATCTTGTGGCCATCGCGCTTTTACTGTGAGGGGAAAAAGGACAAAGCAGTGTGTAGAGCCCTACTGCACTCTAATTCACACATCTGGGGCACATAGGTACAGGGAAAAGAAGCAGGAGTGGGGAGAACTGTCACACAGTACAGTATAGAAATGAGAAACGTTTTTACCTGAGCAAATCCCACATGCCCTGTATGGCTGGCTGGCTGAGAAGGGGTTGCAGCACCTGAGATGTCAAACGTTCCAGTTCCTCTAAGCAGTCAATTGGATTGACTGATGGCTACAGAAGACATGGAGAAACACAGAAAATGATGGTGAATGACGAGTGCCTTCCAGTGAAGACAAAAAGATAGACTTGGTTAATTGCTTTCTCTATTATTTTTTTGCCAGACCACACCACGTACATAGTGGTACTGCTCTTGGTTAAAGCTGGCCTACTGCTTGTAGCAGGGAAGCTGAAAGCTGGCACCTCAAGGTGTTCTTGCAGTCAAGTATTAAAATGCATCTCAGAGATTCTTAATTGGCTGGAAGCAAGGTATGGAATCCATGGGATCAAGACTCCCTAAAAGAAAACTTGGCTAAACCCCCCTCCTCATACCGTCTACATCTTTCTATTTAAATTGAAGATGACACAAAGGTAAACAGAACTACCTTGAGAAATCAAGAGTGGCACACAAGGGTCTCCAAAAAAAAAATTAAAAAAAAAAAAATCAACTGCAAAAAGCATGACTGACCTACCCATCAAAGCATGACTGTGGATGAACACTGCACAGAGGACGAACTGTGGCTTTTAGATAATCATCCAAATTCTTCTGACCCTAGTAAGCAATATTCCAGGTTGAAGGAACACACTGGCAAATTTCAGTGCTCTTTACCTTCATTAGAACGCTGCTTTGTGACACAGAAATACTCATTTCCATTACATAAAATCCAATTTTCCCCCAGGTGAAATCCCCCTCTAGAAATCAGTAAAACTTCTCTGAAGATGTTAACCTTAGTTCTTAGTAGTTTAACAAAAGTGTTCTAAGAAGGTCCCAGTACACACAAGTCTAGTTACTAGACAAGTTTGCCTTTTTTTTTTTGCACCAATCTATTCAAAGGTGACACATGCAATTTTATTTTTTAATCAACTAACCACAAGTAGATGATTAAACTTCCTTTTATGTGGAAATTAAAAAAAACCCAGCACATTATAGTTCAAGGACTTAAGAAATTGTTCTGTCAGCCACTCTCTTGAGATATCTGTAAAGGTTAAAAAGGAGTATTAACCTCTTGGTTGTCCTGGTTCTCTAATGCCAGGACACAATAGCATGTGAAGGGTACCACCAACCTTTGTGGCACTAAATGTGTCTTTGAGAGATACAGGCAGTTTCTACCCCAGCCACAACTAATAAATCCAGTTACTTTTGTCGAGTTTCAGAGGATTTGCACAAGTGTGAATAACTACAGCCATTAAATTACCCTCACACCTTGAAGGAAGCTCTCCCAGGTTAGAACTCAAGCACGTCAGTTGGGTAGTAAAGAGGAAAATTGTATTTATCTTTATAATATGAATCTATAGGGTAGCTAAAGCACAAGACATTATTCTTCAACAGCATCACACTGATGTGTCACTTTCAGAAAATTCACTTTAAAAGATGTCACATACTACAACTGTAACTGTACAGAATTTGACCTTGAATGTCAGTGGAGCAACAAATAAATTTATTTTTATTGTTTCCTATCCGAAGTTCATATGGCATGATTGAACCCTAACGGTCAATCTTCCAACCAGATGACTGCAGGTAGGTGTTCACATGTAAGCTCTCAGACTAAAGCAAATGCAAAAATGCATGGCTTGATTTACCCCACTAGAAGAAAGGATTGCCATGCTAAATTAGGTCGTATTCGCTTCACGCTTTGGATCTCCACAGTAAATCAGAATAATCACTGTACTACAACATACCTTGATTGAGACTCTGCTCTCAACAGAAGAAAGGATATTTGGCACTCCTAATGTAAAGGACCAGTGGACTTACGTGACCCTGAATGTCACACAGCCTAGATATGAACTGTGGTAAAAAAAATCTAGTTCTCAGCTAGAGAGATAGTTCTGCCTTTTTTGGCACTGCCTCTAAATTCAGGTATTTTAGGTAACACACAAGCTGATGCTGGAGAGATGGGAAGACAACCTGTATTTTCAGGCCTTACCTGTTGGCTGTAAGCACTGTAGTAAACTCCCAAGTAGATCACACAAGCTGTGGTCAGAGGCTGGAGAGTTTGCCAAGTTTCTGTATGGGATATCTCCTGAAGGATTTTTTTCAGACTTGTCTCAAGGAAGGGCTGTAAGCCTGACACTTGATTCCATGCTACTGGAGGAGGTGGAATCTGTTCACTATCTTCTGAGTTATTACTGAAACACAACAGAAGAATGATACAGGATAACAAATACTTCTCAGAAACAACTATTGCTCTAAATCATCAGTTTTAATAGAAAGATTGTCAATTCCATGTTGTCTGGAAGGCCATATCCAACAACAGCAATTATGGGGAAAAAGGGCATATTCCCAAAACCAGATCAAATCAATTTAGGCAGAAGGAAAAATGCAGGATCTACTCATAAAAGCTGAAATTTCTTCTCCTGCACTTCTGTGCCCCTGAGCTGTGCTCTAGCTTTACCAGACACACTATCTCAGTACTCAGCTTTAGCCAAAGAGTTTCTTCCTTTCCACCAGAAAAAAGCGTCTGTCTTCAGCAAATCCTGCTGCTTTGATGTCTATCAAAACCAATCATCTCTTAATCTTGACCCACCTTGGTCTCCGAAGAGAGGCTCTTTCCTTCAGAACTCAGGTAAGTTATTTTCTTTACCCTAAAGGAAGGTCAAAGGAGCTTTGTAGCTCCTTTCAGCAGGGCATCTGGCTAACATTGCCCATCTGCCCTACAGCTGAATACAGATTTTGACTCCTGCCTCTTACCAGGCCAGCAGGCATACAGCTGTCAGACTAGACACTGCTTCTGGCCTTGTGTCAGAGGAAATACAAGAGGATATTAGCCCAACATGGTAGGACAGGAAACCATTGAAAATGAAAGGGGGAAAAGGTGATAGCCAGGTCTCCAAACCAAAGAAAGGGAAGACAGGATGCCAACTACTCAGACACACAGAACTAGCAGAGAAAGCCTACCTCCTCAGCTGGGCCTCCAGCTCTGCGGTGTAGCCTGCTGTCTGTGTCACATGTATCAACAGAGTCACTACTGCTGCAGCTCGCTGGACACACAGCTCGACCATAGGGCTCCTCCCAGGGCAAGTGCTGAGCAACTCGGGCAGGGACTGCAGTATCCTCACCAGCACAGGGTAGAGATCACTACAGTATGAATCACAGAACAGATGAGGTTAGAAAGGGTCTCTGGAGATCATCTGTACTTCAACTCTCTGTTCAAGCTAGGTCAGCTAGAGCAAGATTGCCCAGGGATATGTCCAGTTGGATTTTGAATATCTTCAAGGATGGCAAGTCCACTATCTTGCTCTGCAACATACTGCAGTGTTTGATTGCCTTTACAGTAAAAAAACTTTTCTTACACTTCAGTGATGTTTCCTGTATTTCCATTTGTGCCCATTGCTTCTTGTACTTTCACTTCATACCACTGGAAGAACCTGGCTCTCTCTCTTTTACACTCTCCTATCACGTTTATAAAGATTGCTAAAATAAGATTATGCGAATCATCACCGCCACCACAATAACAAACAGACATGGAAAAAAGATGACAAAGGAAGAATACTGTCATTCCAAATTCATCTGAATGGGACCTACCTAATACTCTGTCTCTAAGCTCTCTGAACATCTCTTGGAAAAACTATTCTTGTAAGGGAATAGTTCTCAAGTTCTTAGCCACAGTATCCACAGTTACAATCTTACAACTTTAAGGAATCTTCTGCTCTTTCTTTCCTCAACATTATTTACAGTGCAAAAATACTATATACAGTTTTTACTCTTTTTACCTAATATACCTGATTGTGCTGGAGAACACAAAGTGCTGTTGTGGATGAGAATCTCCCTTCTGAAACTCAATATTGGCCTTCCTTTTACTCCTCTTCTGAGTAACTCCACAGCCATCTCTCTGCTTCTAACTTCAAAGCCATATCTCTGCTTTCAATTCAGTGCAATTACAGAAAGATTCAACACTTGAGCTAGGTCAGACCTATCCCAGTGCTGATCTTCGCAGTCAAGCATTCAATGCATTGTGCAGTTTGTCTGCATCAGTCTGCTTCACTCAGCATGCATTCTGATAACTGCTGCCTCAGACTGCTTTAGATCAACCAGGTTAAATCCTAGGTGCGCCGCAAACTGTGTCTCTTGATGTCACACAAGCACAGATTATTCATGCCTTCAAGGGGAAAAGGATGCAGCCCTAAAAATTACAGTGGTCTCTCATAGCATAGAAGAGAAACAATTAAATACCAGTGCTTAAACACAGGAGATGAACAAGCAGAAAAAGACAATACTCGTCACAAATACCTTTAGAAACTGGGAGTTTTACTGCAGGAGGCCAGAGAAAGTGAGATAAGACACCCTGCAGGAAATAGAAACTGAGCCTAGAGAACCCTCTATTTGCCTCACTGGAACAGGATGTCCGTGTTCTCTGTTCTGCCCTCCACCCCCATTTCTCCAGCTGTGGGCTGTACCTGTAGAGATCACAGGCCTGTCCATAACCAGCAGCCACAGCCCACATCCGGAAGGCTTCTGTGCTTAACCTGATGGCTTCTTCCCTTGGCAGAAGCAGATCCAGCGGGTCTTCAGCTATAAATCGACTTAATCGACTTTTCATTTCAAATTTGTTAAGCTGTAAAACAAACGAACAAAAAAAACCAAACAACAAAAAAGATGAAGGGATAAGGCACATTAGTTGCATGCATCATTACCTCATTACTCAGACACACAAAAAGAGCTGCAGATTTCAATTCAGCCCACTCTAAACTCCTCTCTTGATTTTGTGTAATCTTAAGAAGCATAGTACAAGAGATTAGTAAATGGTCAATGATTATTAACAGAGAAGTATTCCTGGAAGGGATGCCTAGGGGTACCTAAACCATTCCTAACACACATCAACTACACCTAAAATCCTTTCTGATGGAGGTTTGTCTAGCCCACACATGTTCTTGTTCTGGATGCTTTCTGCAGCATTTAACTGATTTTTTTTTTTTAAATGCATAACTATCCTTCTTTAAATAGTCTTAAATAGAACTCTGTTAGTCGAGATTACATGTAAAGATATACCTTATGAAAAATACTGTATACAAAAGTACTGAACTGATGCTGACATTTATTTTGGGAGGTCGCACGAAATGCCATCCAGAGGTTCTAAATCTCTCTATGATTCTGTGTTTATTTTATAAGAGAGTGCGCCTCCTGCCCATTACTTTCAAAAAGTTATAGAATGTTGATGCCTTGGAAATGTTCTGAGCTTATTTTAGTATTGAATTAAGCATGACATGACTCATTTGCAGTTCTCCAGAAATAATTTTATCCTCCCCTACAATTGGGTATTTTTACTTAACCACAAAAAAGAGCTTCTCTTTTCTCCTCCCACACATACAAAAGCTTGTATGTGCTCTGTCTAAACAAATGAGGTAACAATGTCTTTTTCACAGCACAAGGACATATAGATGATTTAAAACTCATTTGCTTTAGAGGCATCTTGTAGGGCAATCAACGCACATCAACAAGAAAGCAAAGGACCTGATGAATCAGACTATGAATTCTGACACCACTCCTGCAGAACAAAGGACAAAGTCAATTTTACTTCCCAAGAAGGAAGACGGAAGAACTTTGCTGTTAGCTAAAATAAATTCCTACGTTGATGGTTTTGATTTAGTTTTTGTATTATCTTCCATTCCCATGTTTAAGCACATGTAAAAAACCATAGAAGAGTGCCAAAGTCTGAGTATCAGGAACCCTGTAAGCAGTTTTTTGAGTACCTTGAAACATCTGAAGTAGACAAAGCTTGAAGTGGAAAGCTATCTGAATTTTACTCTAATATTTTCCTATCACAACTTATAGTCCTTAAATATGCCACTACCCATCAGCAGCACATTATTCTCCATATTTTCTAGCACAGACTGGTGTTCTTCTGTTGATATTAGCAATTTCCTGGCTAGCAATTTGTTAGACGGTGTTAACAAAACTGAATCAAAAACCCTAAGAAGTGCTCTTTGCACTGCAGTGGGTGCTACTCTTGGTAGATTTTATGCATTTATAGCACCAGCATGACAACCTATGTGAGTGAATGCAATTATCTCTGAAGTGGAAAACCTGTCCAGAACTTGTTCAGAGGAGTTGAAAATACTGATAAATCACCTCAGAGTTATTAAGATAAATTAACGGCAGAAAAATTCAACCAGGGTTGTAAAACCCAGGGACAGCGATTAAGTCTCTGGCATATACAGTCCTATGCTACCTATCATTTGAACATGGGAGAGTACAGAGCATCACACACCAATGTGTGCTCTAAACATCTGCTACTGGGCAGCATCACTGTGCCGTGCTCCATGATTTTGCATAACTGCACCACATAAAAAAGCAGAGAAAAGCTTGAGGCAGGTCTTCTACTGGTACACAGCAGAATCACCATTATTATCAGACTGTCAACAATTCTTTCAAAGTGTACTGATGCACTTTCTTCACAATTATTATTTCAGCTTCAGCTCAGAGTCACCTCTAAACAAACTTCTCTCTTTCCTTTGAAAGTAAGACATAGAGAGCAAAGGCCTTTGCAATCACAAAAGTTCTCCTGAGAGCCACTCACCAGCCTGGCTGTTGCATTTCGGCCTCCAGATGCCAACACTCTGATGAACTTCATAGCACTGGCACAAGCAACTCCATGGAGACTGGTAAGTAAAAATCCTGGTTCAGCCACTTGGGGATCCCATTGAGTAGGGAGAAATTCCCTGACAATGGTGTCAATCAACCGAGGACAGTCAAGCAGCTGCAGAGAAACAGCAGGCAGCACAAATAACCAAAGGTAAGCAGTTAGGTAGGCATGCAGAAGACATGCAAAACAGACACGCTGTCTGATCCCCTTGCCATAACTTTGCCTGCTCCTTCCTTTTTTTTTTTTTCAAACCTTTATCATTCCCAAGCTCCTGTACAATAGGAGATTTACCTGGCTACATGCTTCAGAGGAGTGCCTTGCTATGTGGGTGAGGATGTGCAGTATATCCAGGACTACCGTTGGAACAGGTCGCACCACCTCCAGGATGTACCTCAGCCGGTGCTGGATCCGTGTCTTCAAAAGTCCCTGAAGGGTGTTAAAAAAAAATAAATCCATTATGCTCCAACTGATTTATCTGGAAGATATGCTGGAAGACAAAACCAGATTCAGTTACATCTTCTGCAGAGATGGTTTTAAAATTAGCAATGAGAAATCACAGAAAAAAGGTTCTGGGGATTTGCAAGTACACTGGCAAATGAGCAAGAGTAACTTCAAGAGAGCAGGAACAACTGGACTTCTGTTTTGAACCAGACCACTGGTGGGGTTTGGGTATTTGCATTTTCCAGAGTATAGAACACAAGTGACAGGGAATAGGAAAATAACCTTCCCTCTAGAGGACTATTAAAACCTATTGTTGTTGAAAAGAGTTCTCATGCTCCTTGAATCATTTTTGCCACATCCAACTAGTGCAGCATTTTGTCTGATAGTACCTGCCATGTCAGAGAAAGCTGACAGAACCAGAGAACAGACAGGAGTTCCTATTTTGCAGTAGAAAAGTAGATGCACAGAGATGATGTGATGATGGTTTACTGAGTAGAAGACCATGACCAGTGGCAGTGCCAGGAAACAAATCTTCAGTGTTATGCACTCCTGGTTCTGCAAAAAGGCAAATCCTTAACACCTGAATTTGTAGTACCCTTATTTTTTAAAAGTTGCAGCCAAGCAAGTTGCAGTTCTAGGCCTGACCAAATTCAGCAGCTAGTTTAAATACTCCTTTTCCAACTGTGTGGAATAATTGGGTTGTAACAGCCAATACGCAGGTGTGAAATGGAGTTTCACAACAATGAGAACAGCGGGGAATTTTTATCCCAAATACCTTCTGAGTTCAGGTCACTTGGAACAAGCTAAAATCCATTATGCTGAACCATGTTTCCAGAATCATACACTGATCTCAATCCTACCTAAAACTCTTTTGTTAAGTTTTTTAAACAGTGTCACACACCTAGTAGAACACATCTGAAATCATAAAGCTTCTAAACAATAGCAGATGCCCAAGTACTGTAATTCATTCACCCAGCAATGCTTTTAAACCAAGTGCCATTTGAGCACAAGCTCAAGCAAAAAGACTAACTGATGTGATCACAGGTTTTAATGACTGCAGCAGGCAAGAGAGTTGCATTAGCTCGACCAAGACTGAGTTCGAGATAACAAAGATTTTTAGATCTTGTATCAAAAATATGGGATTAGGCTTCAAATGTGGGAGGAATTCCTTACAAATGCTGTAAAACTCTTCATATGAGAAATGCAAGTATGAGGAATGAAATTTGGGGAAATGGTAAGTAGCCACCTTATATCAAATAAAAAAATAATATCTTTGTACAAACCTACTAATTCTGAACTATCTAGCTGTAATATTCTTGTTTAACTTTACAAAAAACTTTTTAATAACGGTTAGAACCTCTTCACTTTTAGCTCATGTAAGTGAGTTTGAAAGTCATGTCTGCATGCAGCCTTTCAGCAAGTCGTACAAGGTCATCAGTATGCTTGCTGTCAGTTTTCCTTGAGGAAGTTAAGAGATATTAATGATACTGAAAACACGCAAGTCAAGTCTCAACATTTTTAGATATAATAAATTCATCCTCCTTGTAATATATGACAGAAACATAACAACCAACAGCCAGGGAAGAATTCTAATTCTTGTTCAGAATGTTCTTGTCCAGGATGCACAGGAGGGTAGATGTTTCAGTAGGCTCAGCACTGTGCTGTGTGTGCTATTTTCCTAAAAATATTTCAGGTCTAACGCTCTGCTTACCTTTACAACATCATATCGGGCCACATCTGGGTCTGGCTTGTTTTCATCCTTTAATTTTTTATCTTGAGGTTTCTCTGTTCCATTTAATTCTTCCTCTTCCTCCTCTTCTTCCTCCTCATTGCTGGGGACAAAGGGGAATGCAGCCATCCCTTGGTACCATGAGAAAGTCCAATCAAGGTATTTCTATAAAGAGAGCAAAAGCATATAAAAAATTCTCCCCCAAAAAACCATGGAAGACAAAAAATTTTCAAAGATGCTTTTCATTATGGAAAGCTTTATTGATTCCTACCTAAGACCAAGAAAACAGGAACATAATAAAGGATATTCTAAACATATACAAGTAGAAGGCAATGCTTTTTCAGGGAAGTGATTTTAACCTCATACCCACACACACTTGGGAAACCATGAAAAGTAATTACTGTGACATGAATTAAATTCAGTACAGAGCTGACAGAAATTTAGCTCAACTGGAACACATTTAGGATAATAAATAAATAAATAAATAAATAAATAATCAAACCACCAGGACTTTGTAAATTCAAATGAAATTTAACATCTATTGGCTCTATTGCCATTTCTGCATCTGTGTGGAACTTAGGTCACAAATAACACAAAAATATCATGCAAAAATTGTTATGATAAAATAAAGACTACCTGGTGTATTTGTTCACATTTGTTTGGCTTTTGTTTGAACATCCCTCAGCTTCAGCAAATACAAAACTCCCTTTTTTTTGCTCACAGCTAATGACAGTGTCAGGTACTCTCAAGTTTTACAGCAATAGTGCAATAAGAGAACTTCCAACTCTGAAGAGAGGAGATTGCTTCCATAACAGACCTGCTTTGCCCAAAATGTTTTAGAACATAACAGACAGCCAAATAAAGTGCTTGCACTGCTTAATTAACCGCTTTAAATTTCCACTTCCTGAACCCACAATCAGAAATAACTACCACATTAGTCAGAGAAGTGGTAGACTTCAACTGCCAAGTAACAAGAAAGCACAAGTTATTATCAGTTATTATCAGACATTAAAAAAAAAAAAAAGGCAATATTAACCAAAGATGGTGAGTGAATGACATGGTAAAAAGAGGCCTGACTTTAGGGGATAGAGCTATGAGTCCATTTGGAACATAGAGTTTGGGACTAATGTCTTCCTTCCACCGAGAGAAGAAAAAACATAAGAAAAAGTAGCTGGATCTTTAAAGCAGAAAAAAACCTAGTTGCTTCCTTCTCACAGCCATTGATGGATGAACAAAACATTCGGACTGATTTTTACATGTGTTCATCTTCTGTGTTTACAGTGCAGATGAATCCTACTTGTCTTACAAATCCTGGAGCAGAATGCCAGACTTCCAACTCTGCTCCTTTCTCAGAGACCTTTTGAAATTTAGCAACACAAGACTCTCTAGGAGGGACTCTCCAAGTTAGAAAACATACTGACACAGCACTCACAGTGCTGCTTCTGGCACAAACAATTAGCAATCCTTGCTTACACAAGACACCGCGCCACAAGCTTTGATCTGAAAATCAGAGCACTGCAGACAGTTATAAACCAGAGCAGCATCAGAAGAGAGGCACAATAAGAAGCTGATTTATAGCGCTAATTACCTACCATGGGTGGGCAGGACTCATCCAGCAGAACTCCACTAGGATCATAGCTTAGAAAAGGAGTAAAATGTGGAGAAATCTACCTATTCCTTCATTTCTCTTGCCTCCCACTAGGGATAGCTCTACAGGCCTGGTAGAAATTGCAGGCAGCTTCTACCCACTCTTGCCTATCACCAGCCCCTCTGCAGTCAGACAAAGGAGCAGCTCTCATGGAAGGAACTTGCAACAGAGCACACAGCATGCTCTGCCTATAACAGACTGCTCCTGTCCAACCAGGAATACATTTTAATCTTGCTGCTGGAGGCTCTCTACAAGCTCTGAACACCTAAAAGAAGTCTCAACCTTCTACCAAGTGAAAAAGTATCAGGAAGAAAATAAACACATGAGAAGGCAAAATTAGGTACGTATCAGTGCTACAAAAGCACATGAAAACAGCAGAAAATGGACAATGACAGAAAGAGAAAACAGCATTATTATGAGGCATAAAGGAAAGCAGGGAGACTATTTAATCTGTCAAGAAACAGGAAAACTATAAAACAAGAAAAAAACAACATAAAAGGCCATATTAAAAAAACTAAATTCTACACATACATTAGTAGTGCCCTGATCTAGATTGCAAAGATATCAAAAGAAAGAGAAACTCAACTCAGCAGTCCACACTGAATTTAATCATGGGGCAAAGCTAATTCAAACACATGAAAAAACAGGTATCTGAATCTCTCAAACTGGGATAAACACACTCCATTGTCTGTCCCAAAGCACAGCAATGACATTCTATTCACCATTAAGCCAACCCATCCAGTAAGCCTTTGTTCAAGCTACTTACCATGTCTTCTCATTCTGATTCCTGTAAGCAGCTCAGTTTGAAATCAAACCCAAGCACTTATTGGTTGTCTTACCTCATCATCAAGGGACACCAGGAGAGCCCGGAGAGCACCAACAGATGCTGCCATGACATTGTCCACTGAATCATCCAGAGAGAAGCGCAGCAAGAAGAGAAACCCAGCATCAAGCAGCAGACGCAGAACACTGCCCTTCAAGGAGGAAGCAAACTCTCCAGCCCTGGCCTGAAAAGTATGTCACACAGAGCCAAGGTTAAGGCTGTCTCATCTCAGTTGGGTACATCTCAACATTCCACATCTTTCCCTCTTCCCATTTCTACTGCAAAGCTGCTAAACTGTGTGCAGGTTTTTTTCCTTTATTTTGTCCTCCATTCATTCCACAGAGGCACACAACTACAGTTCCTTAAAGCAGGAACACTTTCTTTCTGAAGTCTGAATCCATCTTTTGATTTCACCCTGTTCTGCCCCATTGTCCTTCTCAAAACAACACTCCTGTTTCTTCTCTGCCTCCAGTGCCATTAGGTAGAAGGTTAGCACTTCCCTGAAGAGTTAGGGGGAATGTGCACAGAAGTATTCATTTTGCTTTATGGTATTGGCACATTGCTCTATGAGTAGGCTTGGTTCTTTCTCACCTCCTACAGGAAATGCACATTGTGAAGCTGGCTCAGACAACCAGAGTGAAAGGGTCAATGCCAAGAATAGATTTGTCACAAAAGTAACACCAAAAAAACCAAACTTGTGCCCAAATCAACCAAAGAGCTGAAGCTGCAGCACTGCTGCCAAATAACACTTGGAATAACTTGTTGGAAGAACACTCTGGAACCCTTCAGAGAAACCCCCGTCTCAGTTTGTTATATCCCAACACTAGGCTTTCTAACAGTAAGGATCCTCGGTGAAAAAGAATGCCCTGTATGTGACTTTGCTTACCTCCATTGAAAGGCAGAAAGCAAACAACTACTGCTAGAGAATCTGGGCCCTGATACATCAGAAACTGGAATTATGGGGAGAATTTCTAAGGAACGTGACCTACCTTTTGAACAATACGACCCAAGACCTGTAGAGCCAGTGTCCTCTGTTGTGTAACTTGGCTGCGAGACAAATGAAAGAGCTCTTGGAGAGAATAACCAGCCCTCTAAATGGCAGGGGGAAACAGAACAAAGAAACCAAAAATAACCCTCAGCTACAGGTAAAAACAGGCCCCTTAAAATAAGATTAACTGTAAAAGACTGAATAGCAGAAGATAAAACTGCAATGCAATGTTGTTTGCCACTCTGTGGCAATTGCAGAAGAGATTCTCATACTTGATATGACAGAAGAATACAGAACTTCTTAAGAAAAGGAAGTACATGCACCTTTTCCAATACCACAGAACCTTAACAGCATTAATAGTTTTCTGGAGATAAAGCTGTTAATGCATGCAGACTCAATTTGTCTCTGGGAGTTTGTTTCTAAAGAAAAATCACTCATCTGCATTTTTCTAAGATTTTTTTTTTGTCACTAAGAAGTCTTGACACAAAAGGAATCTGCCAAATGAAACACAGAAAACAGGTACCACTTCTACTATATTATACCTACCTCTGCCTCTTCTCCATGGTGATGCAAGCCTAGATGTGTTGGCAAATCAGCATCTGCAGGAATTAATTCTCCTTTTAAACTGAATCGAGCTTGCATTCCCTACAACAAATGGGTGGAGGGAGAAAACTATTATTCCTATTGCTGTCTACTCCATTCATCACTTAAAATACCATTTTGGACATCAACTGCTGGAACATGACAGTTCAAAACCAGCCCATATTAGGCCCCAAATTCTTTAAAAAATTTACAGACTGAGTAGCCAGAGGACTAGTCTTTGAAGCCTTCAAAACTGTTACTGAATGATTCAGACACAAACATGCAAATATCAGTTTCTGCCTTCAAACCTCTTTGGTTTTCTTCTGCCGAGGTGAGGGTAAATCTTTCATCCATTCCAGCTTCTCAAACTCCACACTGTCCATGTGAATCCATTCCTTCCTGGGCTTCACCGGCAGATCATCATCTTTGTGAGGGGGGAAAGAAATGGCAGTCTTACTTTCTAAGACAGGGATGAAGAAAATACTGTTCCCCCTGTGCCAAGCTACTTGGCTTAAAGACTGCTTCAAATATAGGATTACGTAAAATAAAAAGAAAACCACTTTCAAACTGTCTGTTGTTTGCTGCATAAACATCAAAGGTTTAAAGCTATTTTCATCTTTCATAAGAGCTAGAAGAGGAAGTAAACAGCACTGTAATGAAATTCACAGACAAGGCTAATTTAGGAGAAGTTGAACAGAAGTCAGGACACTAATAAGGCAAAATTATCAGAACCAGTGCAGAAAAAATAATATCAGCCTTACTTTTGAGAAAGCAAACTAATATCATTCAAGGAGGGGAGTGTTAGGGGAGATGTGAGATGATTCAAAAGTATTAATGCAGAGAGTCCAAGAAAGTTATCGGAAGCCAGTATGATTTCAGCCCAGATACACTGAAGAGATCACAGACACTACTATTTTGTGCTTTTGTTGCATTCATGATGTTGCTCTTCAGTATCACCCCTAAAGGCTTGGGAAGATCAAAACAGCTGAAAATTTGCACAGTTTGTCAGGGAGACAGCTTGGTGGGGAAACTGGACAGCTGAACAACAATTTCAAAGGTACAAGTACCAAAGGAAGAAATTACTAATTTAACTTTAAGAAGAGAAACAGAAACAAGACATTTATGCCTGACATCACAAGAGTTGCCCTAGGAAAGAGACAGATCAGCATGTGGAAGAATGTCAGAAGTGAAGGGACCAGAGAGATATAACTGGAAGTTATTTGAACACTAGGAAAGGTAACGCTTTTTTACTAGGATACTATCCCAAACCAGAATGAGAAGAGATGAGCTAAGAAGTCTTTGAGAAGTCTCAAAAGAAATGACACAACATGACAGTAACAGGCAGCCTAAGGGCATGAAAAGCAGCATCACACTCCTGCTGGAGCTGCCCAGAACTCATTTGCATTGCAGCTATTAATCCTAGTGCTGTGGTCTTCTCTTGCAAGGAACAATGAGTCCCACTGAGATGTTCTTCTTTCATTAGATCTTTTCCTGCTGATAACTGGCCTGAAACCTAACCTTTTACTTTGCTCCAATTAATAGATAAACTTCCATGAAGGGCACTCATCCTCTGTAAGATGAAGCTTCACTCTTAATGATCAGTGTGGTATTGGATCAGGCAACAAACCAAGCCCAGAGTTATCTTGCTCAGCCAGAAAACTGTTCCACAGAATTTCAGCCAAAGGCTCAGCACGCATTTTAATTGAAGAGAAGGAAAAAGCATTTGAAATGTCTGAAAGCAGAATGTTTGTGGGTGGTAGATGCAAAACTAGAGGAAATAAAATCAGCAGAAAAATGAAATATATTGACATTTGTAATTTAACAAAATGTTTTCTCCATTAATCACTAAATTAATAGGGTTGCGTTAAGTCATTCTATGAACAGGATTACGCATGTTACTACCAGCCCTTAGTATTATGATCTTGTCAACAAAAAAAGATGAATATATATTTCAAGGCATCAGCAGATTGTTACTGAGAAACCCCTTTGCAGAAACACAAGCTAACAGCATGGATGCAACATTTGCACTCAACTTTTTCAGACTCGGGTTACATTAAAGGCTACCCCCCAACCTCCTCACTTCCTGCTTTGCTTCCCCTCTTGTCTCAGTGCCAGAATTTGCTTTTCCATTTCATAAGATTACAAGTTGCTGGATAAAGGTTTCACCATCTTGTTTCTAATAAACAGTAGCCTTTTATCTCATTAGAGAAGCAGGTTTGACTTTTGAGCAATTCAATTGCTTTGTGTCATCATCCTCTCCCTGAGCAAATTCAGCGTAACCCAGCTGGGTTATTCATGATGAGTTTGCTTCTGAGCATGAACAGATGCTAAAACCCCAACATTACGTGATAACGTCAAATTAATTTTTACATCTCCTGTTGGCCAAGATGGGCTGCAGGCATAAACTCAGGTGCTGGAAAGGTTTCCCTTGGTTTTATAACTGTGTTCCACTCACGCTTTCTTTGTTATTTCAAATATCTTGGGAGAACTCCTCTTTTTTTCCTGCACAATCTTCTATAGGAAGCAAAAGATGTCAGAACACAAGGCACTAAACACTGAGCTATTTCCAAGAGCACTACTATGGAACTCCACCATTATAGGCTGAACAACATGATTCTATTGCTCCCAGGTGAATAAAAGAATTTCACTTAACCTGGTGCTACTTGTGCACTCAATTGTTTTGGAACTAAAAAAGAACTAAAAATAGTCCTTTTGATTAAGATGGATTTGTAGAAAAGTAAAACTTGGGGAAAAACAGCAAAAGGACTGTTCAGTGAAGTATTTTCATCAAAAAGAGGTTAATTAGCTTTATTTCTTCTGTACATGTACACACATACACTCACAGACTCATCCGCTCTCAGCAAGAAAATGGTAAATGGTTGTTATCTCTTGCAAACATCAAGATGAAATCCAGGGGTGATTCAGAGACTTCTTTAATAGTCTGCACATTACTGGAACACAAAGAATGCATCAGAAGAGAGGATCAAGAGATGGAGACAGCCAAAAATTGAAATGAAACTGTGGGAGAAGCATACTATGAACAAAAGCATGGAGAAAATGAGAATGGGAGCCTAAAAATCACCACAGAGAAAAAGAAATTACTGAAGAAAAAGAAAGCAGTGAGGAAATAAAAGCAGAAGTTTAAGGAGAAAACTCTTCCTTTCTCTGCCATGAAAACGTATGGGTTGCTATAGTTGCTGCTGCTAAAGCAGCTTTCTCCTCATACAGGTATATATTGAGCATTAAAGAGTTCTATCTTAAGAGGCAAGAGCTCTGTAGTATTCTTCACAAAAAGCAGAAGAACACTCTACACCTCAATACTTCCCACTCCATTCACAGTACAAAGAAAAGAACTGTATCCTGTGGAAATCACTGTATGGGCTCTGAGATACAAATCAGAGTGGGGCCATCAGGAGCACTGTCATGCTAAGACATATATGCTCTACATGAGCAATTTCCCTGAAATGAGACCATCATCTCTGTGCTATCCTGTGAGCAAATCACTAACTCTTACCTTCCCAACACCCTCTTGTCCCCAGTCAGTTCCAGTTAAAAGAAATTATTTAAGCAGCAGCTGAATCTCACTACTTGCACTCTCCTGTTTCCCTGTTCACACAATGGAACAGAAGAGTAACAATGCCAAGTTTAAACCACATTTTTCCCCCAGAGACCTCAGAACAAATTTCAAAAACAAAGCAAGATCTCCCACTGAATAGCTCAGCTCCATGACATAGTGTATCACCTTTCTAATCTGTGAAGCCCATCAATCAATCTGCATTGATGTACAAACACCACGCAAACCTTACATTTATGTTCAGAAAATTAACAACATGCACTCCGTTTCTTACCTGTGATTTCTACCTTCATATTTTCTTCCTTCCTTACAGATTCTTCTAGACCCAACTTCGGCATGGAAAGAGATGATCTTATACCATGCTGAGCCACAGGTAGAGGTTCCACAAACTCCTCTGGTCTGTTCTGTTCCATTTTAAATTCCTTTTTCTGGCCTTCATTGTTACCACGTTGTGACTTTAAGAAAGCAACTAAACTGGGATCTGCAATTATTGACAAAGAGGCAGACAGAGATGTGACAGAAAGTCTCAAAATACTTCATATGCCTATGGCTCCTGCTGTTTATGTTTCAGTCTTTTCCATATGCCCTCTTCTCCTGTACCAATTGTCATTTCTTTTCAAACTGAGGCATTTCACTGCTTTACAACCTCTTAGGCACACAAGTTGGGTGCAACTGACGGGTGACGTGACATCAGAGAAAGAACTGACAAATCTTTTCAAGGTAAAGCAACCACTTCTAGTTATTTTCTCAGCTTACAAATAAAGAGATAATTTTTTCTTTCCCCTGTCCCTGACACTGAAAAGGCACATCCAAACAAGACTATTCATTGTGGAGAGAATTCTGGTCTGTTAATTAAGAGGGACCCAGGATCAGCTGACAGTTCAGCTACCCTGCCTCTGGACCACTCAGTGGCATCAATCTGAACACTACAAGAATACACAGGACAAACATCACAAAAAGAATTGCCTCACTTTATACAATTGCACTAGAGCTGCAGTTCATAATCTAGGTATTATATTACAAGAAAGAGACCTTGTTTGTTCTGAACTGACTCCTCATCCTGCGAGTCAATTATTGTCTATCAACATTCAGAAAACACACACGGCCACTCTCTTCATGTTTTGCATCAGAAGAGAAACATTTGGGAGGTAAATGTGGTTTGAAGGATAGGTTATATTCATATGGCTCTAAGATGATTATTTTACTTTCAGATCTGCTACAGATATATCCCATATCATTTTGGATGGAGTGCACTGTCTCTAAATACTCCTCATGTAGAAAACGGTGTTGGGATGCTTACGCCAGAGGTTGAGTAAGAGACTGTGCGTTGTGCTTCTGTGCCAGTTCTGGCCCAAGTCTGTACAAGGCACAGAAACACTCCAATAAGCAACGTCAGAGATATATAAAGTAAAAGAACATAACACCTACATTTGTTATTTATTCTTTAGAGGACAAAGGACAAGCAATTCAGAAATGCTCTGTACCTGAGATAAGTCATCTCAGAAATGACTCCCATGTCTCTGAAACATCTATCCCACACTTTTGATTGCTGCACCTTCTCCTCATGATGCAGTTTATACCCTCCTTGGTAAAGGACAGGCATTCAGCCCAGTCCCATTAAAGTATTCATATTTTTTCTGAATGCAAGCAGAGCTCTCACTTTCTCACACTTCACTGTACACAGCAAGAAAAAGACGGTATTCATTATTTCATCATTTCACACAGTGACAAACAAGTTACTGATTACATCAATCTGTGCACAGTTATGTCAGAAACTAAGCCTGCTTCTGTCCAGAGTCTCCATGAGCAAGACCAGAACAGTACCAACACTAAGACCCTGAAGGGCCAGAATTGCCCTGAAGGCACAGAATTGCCTACCCATCCTCATACTTCACACCATGGAGTATCATCTGCTTCATAACTAAGAGGTTAACTCAGGGACTGGGCAGCATTTAACATCCACAAATCATTCACACTCCTGAATATGGAGAAAAAAGTCTCCTTAATCCACAGCTCTGTGCCTGTCCATTTCCAAAGTTAATCTGTAAGTCAGCAATTTAATTTAGGAGTTGCTTTATCATGCATAATTCCCTACCCACAAACATTCTGGGAATTCCAAAATTACTCCCAGTTTAACACCTCAAGGTCTTAAGACCTTAAGACCTCAAAGACTGAAAGATCTACAGTTTTAACCCAGAGAGCATATAAAAAACCCACATTGCTTCAGAAAATATTGTTCAAAAATACTTAAAATACATTCTATCCTTTTTAACCTCCTTCAGTATTCACTTCACTAATATCCCAAAGGATGGAGTGGTGAGGACAAGGAGCAAAAATAACAAACCAGTCACAAGAATAAAGTGTATAAACACTGTATTTTTCATACACATCCCATTGTTACGAGCAGTGCAGCTAAACAAAATAGTAATTTTGGAGAGTTCAGGTCTCTGAATGAAGGATATACCTAAACATTTTGTTGGCAATTATTTTGCACAGCTCCTTTGCCTCCTTTCTAGTTATACCAAATATTCCATTGCTGCTAGCAATGAAGTCAAGATCATGAATATGATCTTTAAGCTGAGCCCACGATTTTTGCATCTAAAATGCCGCTCACACCTAAATTTGATGCTTGAGGATCTGAAATTATGAGTACCTAAAAAATCCTTGTCTGCCACCTACATTTGTACATCTGCTCTTCTTAAGCATATAAACTCATTGAAACCGATGCCAACAAGTTTTACAGTGCCCTAGATCACACAAAGTCTTATCAAACATACCACAGTCAGTGTTCTCCTCTGCCTGGTCATCAGCTGACAGTGACAGGCATTCCTAGAGCACCACTGTGAACAGGGCTCCAAACCAGAGACCAGATCCCTGCCAGAATTCCCGCACTCAACAGCCTGATAATTAAAACACTTTTTCAAGAAGTCAAGACCAGTTGTAAGTTCTTCTGCTCTACCAAGAATAGATTTGAATTGAAATCTCCCACATGCCCATATGCTCTCCCTCTCTGGATTCTGACTGTTCTGGCCCAAGTCTTAGCATTTAGGAGAGGAAGACCAAGGGCTCACTCTCACCTGAGCATTGTTATAGCTTTGCTTTCTTATCTGCTTCAGAGAATTACATTCTAGGGCCTTAATACACATATATGCAACCATATACTTGGTGTGCAAAGCAACAGAGCGCATGGAGCATCTTATCCCACAGCAGAGGGGGGATGAGAAAGACTTAAGCCAAGCCACCTCTCACTGAGAAATAAACGCTTTTTAATTTCTTCATACTTAGCTCTTATTCACAAGCTACTGACACAGCATGGAAGACAGATGACCCACATATGGAATGAGCAGGAATTCTATGCTCCCATCTCTAACCTGTGAACTCATTAAGACTTCAGGACACCTACACACGTAGTAAACTTTCATATGTCAAGAACTGACCCTTGGAAGCACATACCCAGTTGAGCCAGAAGCCTTGCCTGCTCCTGCAGGATCTCTTCCTCAGACATGGATTGCAGTTTCTCCAAGTTCTCTTTGTGAATAGCTTCAGCTTCCTGCTCACTCTTTTGGCTTCCAAGACCCTTTCCCGTTATGAGACAAGAACGCTGAGAGGTCGAAAAGTCACCAGCTTTATCTGTAAGGTCTAGCAAAGAAAGCCCTTAGTCGTTCAAGTGTCTACAGCATCGTGAATAAACCTCAATTCTGTCATTACCAGGCTTCCAAAAATTTAATTTTTTTTTTTTACCTTGGTAGTAAAGTTAAAATAGGAGTAAAGAAGTTTAGTTCAGATTCAAACAAAAGTACTTGAGCTTTCACCCACCGTCACAACAAAACATCATTTCCATCTTGTTTCTTTAGGAGCTTGAGGAGGGATGGGGGGAAAGCAATTTTGCTTCTTTAAAGCAAAGCAATGGCAAGTAAAGGTAAACTGGAGCATAATTTACAATTCAGGAGTTCATTCATCCCAGTTAGTGAGTACTAGATTCTCTCTCTGCCCAAGTACACCTGAACCCGCATCTGTACATCAGCTGAACCATGACCTAGTAAATATCTGCTGAGTGACAGAGAAAATTACAACTATTAGGTAAAGCAGCTTCTGGAGCAATACAAGTTACATTCTCAACACCAGCATATTTGCTTCTAACAATGTCCTGTACTCACCCTTAAGGATTAAACACATTAGAAATTCCAGGGGGAGAATTTTTTCTATCCTAAACAAAATGAAGTCCCCTTTGTCACCTGATCTAAAACCATTTTAAATGCTCACTTCATTTGACAGTAGCAGCAGGGTAACGTGCTCCTTTGGTCAGAGTAAGACCCTCCAGTTGCCCTGTAACCCACTATACAAGGACCTAACTTAGTGGTTTTATTCCTTATGTTTTATTCATATGCCCCATACATTGACTCAGAACACCCCTATGACTCTAAAACAGCCTACCCTGAAAGCATCAAATCCCTGTTCAAACAACTAAGCAATGACACTCATCATAACATCAGTAAGGTTTGATGTCATTTCCACAGCAGCTTTTTGCATACTGAGCAGAAAGAGATAAGACAGATCAACCTGGTAAAAGCTTCAGTAAGCTTCCCCCCTCTCCCCATGTTAGCAACTAAACCAAGGGTTACCAGGCACAAACATGTTGTTACTACAAGAAATTGAACTCCCTCTTTTCTCTTGCTTCTAGTGATCCTGCCACAACAATCCTGCTGAGGAGGCCAAGCCATTTTCTAATCCCCTGTTGTGCTGCTACATTTTGGAAGTGTTCTACTTCAAGAGGATCACAGCTATAGGGGTGCTTTATTTCCCTTTAAGATTTGCCCAAATGTAACAGGATGCACGGTAAGCACAGTATGGTGACCTGGATGGTGGATTTGTGCACATACAGCACAGCACACCCGGGGATTCTCTTACCAATTCTCTGATGGGGGTCAGGGCTGACACAAACCTTAACCAAATGGTGATAATCTTCAAATGACATCTGGCCTCTATTTCAATGTAAAAAAAAGGGACTCAGGGTAAAAGCCTGATGACACAGTAGTCCTAAGCAAACTGAACTGCCCAAGACACACACACAAATTAGAAAGCCTGGAGATGCTGGTACCAGTTGAATTGGCTTCATCTTTCCTTGTCACGTTGCTGTCAGACAAGTAACTGCTGGAGGTGGCACTGACTCATCAGCACTGCCTCACAGTGCTCCTTATGGAGTGAAGCCACAGTCTCAAGGCAGCAGATCTGATGACGGAAGACTGAGTTTTCAAGCATCTAGGTAGGAGTGAGAACCCACATCACTGTGGTCTCAAACGCCTTCAACAAACACAAGAACCACCTTCTTCCTAAAACTGTGCAAATCAACAACGAAACAAGAAAAATTTTGCATGTAGCAAGCAGAAAGAAAAAGGAGGACAAGAACCTTGAAAAATAAATCTATTTGGCCCCATGTGAAGCAAAAAGGAAATCAGTGAGAAAGTTAACCAATTTTTAGAATGTTAATTTGTGTCTCAGAGCATTTAAAATCCTCGTCACAACACAGACATTCCAAGTGACCTTGAGACTCCCAAAGACAGCAACCATACCATAACTTAAAAATAAGGTGCACTGACGTTTCTGTTTACTAAGGCTGTGTAAATACGATAGGCTGGATAAGCAGAACCTTCTCCACTTACCACCCCTGATGCTGGGGAGAGGTGCCTCTCCCGCTGATTCCTCAGGATCCAAGGCATCGGGCACAGCTGATCTTACTTGCAGGCAGTCGGCAGCAGAGGGAGCTGTTGCTGCCTTTTCAGCAGTTCTTTTCGCTGCCATCTTCTGCGCAAAGATGCTTTTTCTTCCAGATCCCACCTTTACCTGCAAATAGGGAAGCCGTGTGTCACCACTTTCCTCTCCAGGCTGCCCCAGCCACTAACAACTATAAAGATCTGATCCTAAACACATCCTCAAATAAGGCTTCGGGACATGACTCAGAGAAGCTGCTGGCAGCCACCTGGCCTTTTCTGTGATCGTGCTCTTCTTTTTTTAACACAGTTTAATGCTAGGACAAAGAGACAAAAATATGGATGTTTTTGGTAGCTAGAGAAGGAAGATGATTAACTATAAGTGAATTCAAGCACGGCAAGTGTACCTAAAATATCACCAAACACAGTTCCAGCTTTCCTGATGTTTGGAAGCTCTGCATAGCTGAATACTTCGGATTTCTGAGGATAAATGGGGCTGCATTTCACTGTGCTCACCACATGCTTGGAACAGACTTCTTATAAGGTTATTAGAGAGCAGCAGGGTGAAGAGATTTACGCAATAAGAAAAGGGTAAATGGTGCTAAAATAATCCTGACTAAATTACTGTGCTGCTTGTCCAGGTGATGGAAGGGCACAGCTCTGAACAGCCTT
The DNA here is from genome assembly GCF_003031625.1 of Empidonax traillii. Classification (NCBI taxonomy): domain Eukaryota; kingdom Metazoa; phylum Chordata; class Aves; order Passeriformes; family Tyrannidae; genus Empidonax; species Empidonax traillii. The sequence goes on from NW_020955204.1 coordinate 2,783,965, forward strand.
GCACAAGGTGTACACGAAATCCAAAGCAAACTAAGCAAAAAATTTCTTGCACGTACCCAGTCCAGAGAAGAAACTTAAAAGGCAGTTTGAACATTGGGTAGGTGCTTTGTGCACTCCTGTATCAGGTAAACAGAACCGATACTTTAAAAAGTATAACCCCTGCCTTTCAAAAAAGTTGTCCTTCAAAATAATCTACCTCCTCAAACCAATCACAGCTATCAATCACATAGCAATTTCCAGCATCTGACTCCCACTCAGCTAGCAGCTCTTGCTACTACAGCAACAACCAATAATAGCAGCCACAGCTTCCAGTTTTACAGCCTCAGAAAAAAAAAAAAGTCAAAATCCCAAAAGCTGCAAAAGATAATCTGTACAACCATATTCAAATGTCATGCTAGGAGAATTAAGGTGCAACTTCAATAACAACGGACTTAATCAAACTTGGTGGACAAATTAACAGAGATGGTTCCTCAGAGAAAAACGAGCAGAAACAATTCTATTACAGCAGTGCAGATTTGATCCACCTGACTGAAGTTAGCTGAAATGGGTTGCCTTTTTCCTAAGCCAAGAGGATTCCAACGTTATTTACCTGCAAGGTTTGGAGTGCCTACTTGATGGCAACTTTGAAGAAGAACTCTCTTCTACACTTAAGATGATAATACCAGAGATATGCTGAGCTAACTCATGATCTCCAGCAAACCAAGTCAATTTTTTGATCCTTACCAAGCCCCACCAAGCATTAGGCTTTACTGTGGAGAAATTTTTATGAAGGTAACATAAAATGTCTGCTCTTAATCTTACCTCACTTTTTATCTCAGAGCGGTGAAATGACCTTGGAAATGGGTCTCCTGTGGGCACTGGCATGGTCACTGCTGCTGCACTGGTGTCTCGTTCCTGAAGAAAAAAATTCAAACAAACCATGTAGAAACCATTGCAACAGCCAGACATGTTTGTATCATTTAGCTGAGAGCAGACTCAAAATCTCTCAGCTCTGCAGTTCACCTTGTCATCAGGGTCAGAATACCTTGTGCTTATTTAGAGCCAAAGCGTGCTATTTCCCAAAAGGCTGGGCAGCCAAACTCCACACATCACTCCAAAAATTAGATAAAGGAAAACCTTGAACATCCCCCTTAGAGTCCAGAAATTTATCCAAATCCACACTACAGAACAGGCCTGCATGCAAGCAGTGTGACCTGTAGGCAGTTTGGGCTGGAAAGCAGATTTGAATCCATATTTAACTGACAAAAATACACCCAAAGAACTTTTTCTTTCAAGGTGCTCTAGAACACTGGTCTTCAGTGCTGCTTCATTACACTGTAGAAATAAAAAGCAGCATCAGAGCCCTTCATCCCTGTTTAGTTCACAGCATTCAAAAAAACCCATCACAAGAAAAAAAACATACAATAATTTTGCTTAAGACTGCTGTAATGTGTTGATCATGACTCTCCAGTGTTTCCTCCGGATCTTCATCCTCAAAGTGGACACAAGCATTTTTGATCTTGGACTTTTTTGGAGGAGCTGGAGTTAGAGCTGGGAGAACATCAGGAAAACCTAGGAAGGAGAAGTAATAAGGAAAAAAAAAAAGCAGT
>NW_020955204.1:2786467-2789285 GCF_003031625.1 Empidonax traillii
AAACATACAATAATTTTGCTTAAGACTGCTGTAATGTGTTGATCATGACTCTCCAGTGTTTCCTCCGGATCTTCATCCTCAAAGTGGACACAAGCATTTTTGATCTTGGACTTTTTTGGAGGAGCTGGAGTTAGAGCTGGGAGAACATCAGGAAAACCTAGGAAGGAGAAGTAATAAGGAAAAAAAAAAGCAGTCAAGTTACTTATATAACGACTGTGCATTAGGAAACAAGACTGAGGCTCCCTCATAGCACCTATTATTGCTCTGATGAGAAATAAAGATGAGGAAGCAATAACACAATTACGAGTCCTCTGCACTGGGTAGCAGAGAGAAACATGCTTGAGAATTTTATTACTTATGTATTGGCACAAGGTCTTTTCAAAGAGTTCCATAGGCAGGAAAGAGTACTGAGGTCTGACTGCACGCACTAAGGGAAGAAGCAAAGCTGTACAGAAACAAATACTATCCTTGCAGGTTGTGTTCAGGCACAGAAAAGCATATTTCCACTGCCAACTGTAACAGTGAGGGATTTGTATGATCATGAACAAGTCAAAGCCTTCTTTTCACTTGCTGTGAATAGATCATATCTCCACTATCTGGAACTAGGAACTGCAAGATTTAAATTGTTGCTTTCAAAAAAGCACCTTGAGCTTCTGAGATTATCACGCACATGACGAAAGTGTTACAGTTACTACTGATGGAGAAAACAAAAGCAAGCCAGATCTGCTGGCTGAAAGCTAGAGCTGTTAGCAGAGCTGAAATTCAAAGATGCTGAGAACAGGGTCTTGGATGGATGGCAAAATAAGCAGTGACTGTCCAATAAATACAAATCCCAGAAAACACTCTTGCTAGCAAGGTACCAGAGATAGCTGATAAATGTGGACAAAGGCAACAAAGGTGGTTCTACTGGATGCCAGTAACATTGGACGAGGGCATTTTCTAACAAGGCTAAGAATGAAAAATACTGCAGAGAGGACAAAAATGCAGGGCAAAAGTAACAATGGATTGAGAGGGAGGTGAAAGGCAAGCAGTGAGGAACATGAAAGGGACAGAGAATCTTAGTAATTCAAAGAAGCTCAAAAGAGGATTTACCATCCAACATGACTACATCTTTGCTGTCCTGTAGCGGGGGTCTCTCAGCATCTATGCTCCCTTCCTCCCCCTTCCTCTTATCTGCTTTCTTCACAATCTTCACTGCAGGTGAAGCTCTGGCTGCCAGGAACTGGTTTTGAAAGTGCAGCAGGTCTGCCTCAGACTCCCCAGGTTTTGGTCTTGACAACATCCTGCCTTCTTGATCTTCTTGCAGCCTAGCCCTATGTGAGGTTCACATAGAACCTATTGAAGACACGGAAAACTGGTTACAACACTGGATTTCTTGGGGATAGGATTAGAAAAGCATGGGAAAACTGTTCATTTTTGTCCCGCTCTTATGTTCCTGTACATAATGTAGCCATCCTACTTCAGGATCACCCCAGGATACTAGCTGAACCAGAGTCCCAGACAAAGCATTTGCCTCGTTCTTCATTGCTGAGCAACACACTACTAGACAAGCCAACACCTGGTCTACCAGTTCACTGGGAGCAGAAAGGCATTCATCCAGTAAAAAGCCAGCCAAAAAGTGCATCACTGACAGAATGCCAACAACACAGCCTTGGATTTGAAAACACAGGGTAGCACCTGGTCCATGACAAGAGATTCTACTTAGTCCATTATCAACATCAACCAAGAAATCAGAGACACAGCATCACAGAAACGTCCCCCCTCCAGCATAGCATCTTCTCCAGAGGCCAGCATTACCATCTCTGTAAGGATGCAACAGCCTGTTCACATGGACAGGGACAACGCACTCACTGTTTGCTCTCCTTCTCACTCAAATCTCCCAAGTAAAAAACGTTTCTCTTCCTGACATGGTTCTCCTGCTTTAGTTCTGTCTCACTCTTTCACCATCCTCTTATCGGGAGAAGCCTCCCTACTTCCAATCATCTTCATTCGCCGCCCAGGACAGTTTGGGGAGATTTAGAAAGACTTTTACCTCTGGCAGCAAATAGAGTGTTTGCAAATACATTACACACTAATTGAATCACTGAGCAGCAATAATGCTGCAGACCCAACACCCTCCTACGCTTGAGAGGTTGAAACAATTTGTATGTATTTGATCTCTTCCACCTGCAAAAGCCCACCAGGACTCAGTGATGACTTACTGGGAAGATAGAAAGGAACGTGGACATGGATTTTTAATGGAACAGTTATCAGCCATATGGACAGGCTGCACACATGAGAAAGCGCAAGGCTTGGAAGTGAATCTCTCTCTTAATCGCAGATCAAAACAAAGTGCAATCATTGGGCAGGCACAGCCACTGCCCTGAAGCCAATATCTGGTCTTATACTATCATATCCCATTGGACTGTAAAATATGTGGGGAGCTATCATGTGGGAAAGATGTTAACAGAAACAAAAATTACTTCCTGCAGCATTTGTGAGCTACACTTGGAATTGTTACACTGCTTTCACAGATCCCGTTCTTCACCAAGATTGGTTAGGTGTCATGCTGCTGGTTCTAAGAGAACAAAGGCAGCCAGGAAGTTTGACATTTGGTTAGTGCTTTTAGTCAAGGCATTAGTGTAAAACCGGGAGCCCCCGGTGGTCCAGGGGAAAATTCACTGCACTGTCACTGCAGAGACCCGGGTTCGATTCCCGGTCGGGGCCCCTCCCCGGGCAGATGGAGCTCGTTAGCCCGTAAGGCAATCCATCTACGTCCTGAGGACCTCACTGCCACCGTCCAAGCGTGCTTGGCCCCGGCAGATGAACCTCAGGATTA
>NW_020955204.1:2793561-2795440 GCF_003031625.1 Empidonax traillii
GCGGCAGCTTTGATTTTAACGTTGGTCACTGATTGCAGTGCTCAGTCGCCTTTCAGCCTTTTGACACAATCACAGAATCTCAGGATGGGTCAGACTGGAAGGGACCACAGTGGGTCATCTGGTCCAACCTCCCTGCTCAAGCAGGCTCATCCCAGAGCACGTGGCACAGGATTGTGCCCAGATGGTTTGGTTCCTGAATATCCCCAGTGAGAGAGATTCCACACCCTCTCTGGGCAACCTGTTCCAGTGCTCAGTCACCTGCCCAATAAAGAAATCCTTTCTCATGTTCAGGTCAAACTCCCCATGGTTCAGTTTCTGCCCATTGCCAATTGCCCTATTGCCCAGCACCACTGAGCAGAGCCTGGCTCTGTCCTCTGATGCTCTCCCTGCAGACACTGATAGACATTGGTGAGATGAATAGGGATGGGACATTGCTGAGATGAATTCTCTGCACATGGGAACAGGCACAGATTCTTACAGGGGCTTGGACTGGACCAGGTAGGCCCACAGTTGGAGAGACTCACTACAAGTGCCCCGATGCCATAGGAAATGAAGTACTTTTCCACTGGGATTTTTTATCTCTTCAGAAAACTAAAATACTGCAGCAAAATTACATCCAGAAACAAGTTTTATCCATTATGAACACTGTAAGCACTTAAATTTATAGATTTCAGTTCATCTTCACGCCAGACAAGAGAGCACCACTGATTTTACAAAAGGCTTTGGCAGATGCAGTGGTGAAAGTAGAAGGCCTCTCTCTCACACTCTGAGGCTTTGCTGGGGCAGAATTATGAATGATTTCCCTTGGATACCATGAAGGCCTTTCAGTTCTCATGCTTGGACAGAAGGGCAGAGAGGCCTTGGCAGTGGTTGTGTTGCAGCATGTTTGGGTTAACTGTGGGTCTGTTTAGACTGACAGCCACTTGAGGTTGAGCTGTTCTGACTCCAGGGAATGTAACAACTAGTTGTAAGGTCACTTTGACCTTACTAATGTTTGGTATGGAAATGGTGTAAATTAATTCAGTGAAAAAAGATATCCTAAAGGTGTACAGGATATTTAATCCTATGTGTTTGTGAGTCAATCCACTAAACTAGATCATCTGAGTCATGAAAGGGCCTGTTTGAGTTATTGTTCTTGGGAGTGGTCCGCCTATCTTTTCCTCTCAAACCCAGGAGAGTTGTCTATGGAGACATAACAAATTACTAGCTGAATTTTCCTTTGCTTAAGTAGTCCCCTGATTATCATCATAAAAAACATTATCTTTGTCCCTTGCTTTCCGATGAAGCCAGCCTGTACTTTTCTGTAACAATTCTCATGGAAAAGAGCGCACTGAACTTTGCAAAACTAACACATGTTATTTGAGCTATATCTCACCTGAAACTACTCTGAGGGTCAACCAAACAGAACTGGTCAGCACCCACGGACAGTAATCCTATCCTGAGAGTGGGATGGCACTCCAGCCCAACAGTCATACTCATTTTTCCCCTGGTTTTTCTCACACAGGCTGCACAGCTTCTGCGGCCGCACGCAGTGTCTCTTAGCATGAGATGAAATGAGGAAATAATCTTTTTTGCCAGAAAGACATAAAATATACTCAGAATATATTCAATTTTAATTACCACAAGACAGGAATGCTTCCCAGCAAAACTCCCCAGAGTTTTATGTATCTTTTCTTCATGCCATTAATTATTTACCTTCAGTTTTAATAATACAGTTAAAGGCACTATATATAGCTTATGCTCTATCAATAAATCATGCTCATGTATCTTCATATTTATCCTATAAATTATAAGTACCAACACACTTGCATGAATCCACTAAGCAATTCTGGCAAAGAAATTCCCACCAGAACATCGCTAAGAGTCTTTGGAGGTAAAC
>NW_020955205.1:0-3147 GCF_003031625.1 Empidonax traillii
GTATAAGCAGAGCACAACAGCATCTCAGGGTCAAAATCCACGACCAAAGCCTTCCATTAAACCACGGGATTTCCTTGGGTGGAATTCCATGGGCCTCCCTCACACAAGGGGGGTGTGACACCTTTGCCCGAGAGGCTGCAAGGGTCACCTGGCACAGCAAGTATTGCAGACCAGCATTTCCAGAGCTCCCTCCAAAGCAAGAGGGGGTACTGCTGTCAGTTGTTGCCCAACACTGGAGAGGCTGCATTTTTAAGTGGCATCACCCCATCCTTGATCAGGTAATAAAGAGGGATGTGCTCTGTTTTCAGAGGAATAACTTCTTCACTTCAAAATGGTCTCCTTGGGTGAAGAAATGCTGTAGACGGAATATATCCATGTTTAAAGGAGATCAGGAAAGGGAAAGCATCAGCAGAGGGAACGCGCAGTCCTTTGCAGATCTGTTTTTAATACAAAGTCGTGGATGTACACAGAAGACTCCGAAAAAGAGTTTAAAACTCCTTTTACCTTTTAAAATATTAAACACATGATGAATATCCTGTTTAAAATAGAACTGATTCACGGGGTGAAAGGAAGTACTTAATGACTTGCTCATGCTTGAGGACTCTTAAAAACAAGTATCTGTTACTCATGCGTTTGAAGGATTCGCTACTCCCGAACTACTGATTTGAAAAGCTTTTGACACAGCACGATGAAGACATATCCCCAAGGGCTGCCATGTAAGCTGAAAGCCTCAAACACTCTTCCCTTCATTGAAGACTAGAAAGATTAGCACGAGGAGGGGGGGGGGGTGGGGAAGAAAGAAAAGACGTGATTGCTTTTTTTTCTGGAGATGAGGTGAAAATAAGGTTTTCTGGCCAGAAGAACCAAAGACCCTTAAACTGTCACGTCAAGAAGAACTAATGGTTGAATTTGAGACCACCAGGCCCCTCAGCTGCACCTCTCCTACTGCAGTGTTCACTGATTAACTTCTGGCCTAATATTACAGACCTTATAGCATTGAATCAGAGGAAAAAGCAGAAAGCAGACAAAGCAGCCACAGTCATCCACCCTTATGAATGAATGGTGTAGCACAAACTCCTTCTGAAGGAACACCTGGTTTATCAGAGTTTGGCCAAAAGCAGCGTTGGCTCTGGCTGCAGGAGCAGGCAGGAACAGGAGCAGCACCTGTCAGTGAAGCAGCAGAAGCCTCTGCACCATTTTTACTGCTCTGTGCTGCAACAAGCAAATTTTCCTCCCTCTACAGCTACTGAAAATGCAGGCTTTTACTGGTGTTCTACATTCACAGAAATCCTGTGAATGTCTGAATGTGGTTTTCCAGAGGAGGGCTCTGGGCACAGCAACACAGGCTCAGGCAGCACCATGGACACAGGGATACAGGGAGAAGGAAAAGGCAGTGCTGGAGCAACAGAAAAAACTGAGACCAACAATAAACCCCCCCACCCGACCCCAAACCCTCAAGTGACCTTTTCTGCAGCTTGCTTTCACAAACTAACTCCCAAACTTGCACTGGGATGACAATTTGAATTTCAACCCACTCCCCCACCACGCTCTTTCGCTGCTTGCCGAGTTTTATTAGAACCATCTGCGAGATCCTTCCCTTCCAGTTTCTTGTGTCTGTTAATGTGGCAGCTGCACTTTCTCATCTATTCAAAAAAAATATCTTTGTTTCAAAGTTGTTGCGACAGAAGGTCTTTGACAGGCTAAAAATTATCTTGAAAATCAATGCAGAAACCACATCATATTCTCTGCTTTACAGATTAAAGGGGAAGAATGGAAGTTGGAGAAAATAGATATATATATATTTAATGGGAAGATAAATGAAGGTTTTGGGGATCAAGGAAAATTTTACCAATGCAATTTATCTGACAAAAGCCACAATTGACTGAAGCACTCCAAACTGCCCCTGCAGAAGAGTTTCAGGTTCCTCATTATCACAGACTGACAGAAGCAAAAGAAATGCAGGGAAGTATTTCCTTACAGCAGCTCTCGGCAAAAGATAAGTGGGAGGGGTGCTAAGGGAAGGAGGAATGTTCATGAAGTAGCAGAGTTTGAGTGATTTTCTTTATAAATGATACAAGTTTTTGAGTACAACATGCTTGGCAATCCCATGTGTGGTGCTGCTTAAGTTTCTATCCTTCTACATAACCCTCCTAAAACAAACCTGTTCAACTTCTGTGTGCAGATACCACGTTAACACCACGCTCTTCATCATGATGGGACAGATTCTACCCCCAGCACAGGGCAGGGCACAGCAGCACTGCTGAAAAATGGCACAAATCCCTTTGGGGCTTTAATTTATTCTGATATTTTTCTTCTCCAAATTGTTCTGCAGAATTGCTCAGGCCTTCTTGCACAAGAATGGCACAACCTTCATTTTTGTGGGATTAGCTGAGAGTTTGCTTCCAGATTCTCCAAGTCATTCCTAAACCATTCTTTAATACAGAAAATTCACTTCAACTATGAACACAAAATACTCCCATTTTTAATATTTAAGGAATACTTCTCCTTTTTGGTTTATAATATTATAAACATCTTTCTGTTGTTGCTTTTTCAAAGGTAACAAATAATTATGGACAACAGTGAACTGTCATCAAACGTTTGCGTGTGTGTAAGTTTGAAGAATCTGTGACATTTAACTGAACCTTTCGAAATTTCCCCCAGAGTTACCACAACTCTGGAAATAACTTTCTCCCCATAAGCACAGGAATTGCCTTGAACTGCAAATCACATCCAAGACATGCACCTTGCTGTCCTCTCCCACGACCTTTCTGATTCTGTTTTATACAAACTCGCAGCCCACGTCCTCCCTGAGCAAATTCCTCATCCCTCCTTGAACTAAACAAGACCATTTAAAGTTTTTCAAGCACTCTGACAAAACTTCTATGGTTTCATACACTGAGATCTGCAATTTTCTTCCCACACTTTCCTCTCAATCCTAACAGAATGTTTTTGGGTTTCAGTAAAAGTATTAAGCAGGATTTCCAAGTGGCCACGAACAAACTGGCCTATCTTCTCCCTTAAACTTTATCATAAAATACAAATTAAAGGGATTTTAAGGCTCCACAAAAAAAAAAAAAAAAAAAAAAAAAAAAAAAAAAAAAAAAAAAAAAAAAAAAAAAAAAAATAAAAAAAAATAAAAAAAAAAAA
>NW_020955205.1:3626-11568 GCF_003031625.1 Empidonax traillii
AAAAAAAAAAAAAAAAAAAAAAAAAAAAAAAAAAAAAAAAAAAAAAAAAAAAAAAAAAGCTGCAAATGTAACAATTTGAGTTGACAGATCACAAAAGTAAGACTTTAAAGGTATCTTCAGAAGCACGGGAAACAGCATTATCACAATCTAACTACCTAAACTTTATATGCAAATAAATAAAAAAAATAAAAAGTAGACCTGAAAAGACTTAAAGAAAATCCATATATTTCAAATAATGGTATAAAAAAAAGTAGATCTGGTCTTGAAAAATGTCCTGGAATCTTTCAAGAGAATTAATGGAATAATCACAGAGTGTGTGTCTGTGATCAACTAGGAGGAGAGATTTCATTGAAATACTTCACATTACTTTTGTTAGCAAATACTTCACTCCAGTGGCTTATTAGAAATTTTGGTAAAAATAAAATACATCTTGAGAAAGTAAGAAAGCTGAACAAAACCAAAGTCAGAGAGAATAAGCTTAAAATTTCTCTGCCGTCCACCCCCGCCCCCAATGTATTAAAAAAAACATCATTTGGATGAATAATCTCTTACAAACCCTCTTTCCAGGTCACCTTTGATCTCTACAGAATATACACTTATATAAGCCAGAGACAACAAAAAAGGCAATTTAAAACCCCCATCTCCACACACAGCCCTATTTCAAAGTATCATGAATATATTAAGCCAAAATTGCAAACAAAGGAATGCTTGGGACCATAAAAAAAAAAAAAAAAATTACACCCTGCCATAAATGCCATTTTTCTTGCTCTTGAATACATGATGTCAAATTCCCTGCTTTCCATTCAACAAATAAAGCTGTGAAATGGCAGTGGATTTCCTGCTCCCACTCTAGGCCTGCATCCAAACAAGCAAACATTCAAACTGTGGCTGTCAGCTTCCAATCCTCTCCCCCACAGGAACAAACACTCACGGATGTACGAGAGGGGGGGGTTATCACAAAATCTTCCTGACTTGTGATTAGAGCAGAAACTGGCAGATCGAATGTGTGCATGGCATTCTCCCCCTGAAATGTGTTCACTGAATGAAAATTTCCTGGGAGCAAGGGCTGCTGTTGTGAGCCTGCTGAACAGATTAATGCCCCTACACCAGCAAAGGCACAGTCAGTGGATCAGTGTGACTGAAGGAACTCCTGCACAGCCTCAGTGCATCCCAGGACAAACACACCGTGGATCCCAACACGCCCTTCTTGGGCATACCCCTTCCCAAAGGGCAGCAGATTAACACAGCCCTCTGCAACCCGCAGAACTTGTGGGTATCCCCTGTGTTTAGGCTGCACCATGGCCAGGATTCACCCTGCAGCCCGTTCCTTCCTTCGGCTTAGGGAGAGAACCCATCTCCTGATCCTTCATTACCTATCCCGAATTATTAGGAATGACCTCAACGGCTCTGTCGATGATCCTGCTGTTTCCCCTGGCTTATCAAACGCAGCTTCCCAATTCACTCTCCCTTCTCAATACATCAGTATCCAGCCCAGAAAGCCAACCGAGCTTTAACACAAACCACCCCTGGAGCCCAGAGAGCCAGCGTGCCCTGGGAGAGAGGGCTGGGGTGTGAATAGCATCCCAGACAATGCTGGAAAATTCCAGAGAGGTGTGGCACCGAGCCCTTCCCACAGCTCAGGCCAGACAAAGAAAACTTACTTCAGCAGGAAGCTACAGAGAAATGCTTTAGCTGAATTTTTCTCATCACTCAGTCAGGAATGCAATCTGTACTTAAATGTTAAGCCATATACATGGGCCATTAGTCAAAGTTCCTTTTCTCTTATTTTTGGTAGTTTTACCAGCTTTGACATTTTGTAATACTATTATTTTAAGTCTGGTCTGGACTAGAATTCACACATTAGGAAAATGATTTTCAAAAGACTGCGTTAAAATATCTTCCATATATTGCTATCATTTGTCAGTTTTACTTAAAAGCAGGTATTAAGATAAATGAAATGGATAAAAAATGGAATACTTCCAAGAACATAAATGATGGTTAAATTAAGCTTGTGACAAGAGCCAATCCACACATTCTGACTTCTCAGTGAAGTTCCATTTGACCTTGCAGTGAGAAAGGCACTAATAATGTAATACACAAATCTAAAGCAAGAAACTACATCAGAAAGCAAACTGAATTGGTTGAAATAGCCAGAAGGCAAAGAAGTGCAACAAATGGTGGAGGTAAGAGAGAAGGCCAGAAAATGAACATCAGCTCAGTTAAATGACCAGAACTGTAGGGTCAGCCAAGAGAATGAGCAGAGTTTAAAGACAGGTCAAAACGTCCAGTGCTCTGAATATAAAATCTGACTGAGCCCTGACAAACTCAGCAAAACCAGCAGTATTTGCTGAAAAGCACTTGGGGTGACACTAACACCCTACAGCAAGGGCTTGAGGGCATAGGAAAATGGCTCTGTGATTCCCTGCTATGCTATTTCTCTCCCCCAAGTATTTAAGGTTCTCACTGCAGTTTAAAAATAGTGATGGAAATCAACCGGAGTTGTAAATAGGGAACTGCAAGTGGCACTTAATATTTCTGAAGTATTAAGATACAGAGTGTGCATCTAAATGGCACAAAATTCAGCAAGTGTTCCACGGTTCAAGATTTTTTTTTCCCCCCAAAGTTATCTGGAATTCTCTTGCCTGTGACCTGCACACCCAGCACTGCACTGTTTGCCACCAGCCATTCACCCACTTCACCACAGCCTAAGAACTGAAAGCACCAGGCAAACTTTGCATGATAACCTGAAGCATTCCCTTCTTTCAAAACACTGAAGGAAAAGAGGATTATTTTACTACAGACAGGTTGGGCATTTGTGGGTTTGGCAGCTGTATTAAACAGCTGCAGGCTGGAAACAATTGGTACTGAGCAATCGGAAACAGGCAAGGACAGAGGACAATACACTGAAAGCATTATTCTAGTTCTGGTTTGTCATTAGACACATAACAGAGCTGACTGCAGCCTCACCTCTTCCAGGGCAGAGCGTTTTCTGAAATGAAACACAAAAAGAAGTATTTAAAGGATGATACCAAAGTTGAGTATCAAGGTTAATGTAAGAGTTGTGCACCTGCATTGATAAAAGCACTTGTATGAAAAGGGGAGAATCTGAGCAGCTTTAATTTTAAACTCTCTTGCCAGAGAGAGATGGTTATTTGAAACCTTCAGTTAAAGAAAGATAAGATGGAGTCAAAATAGGGTAGTAAATTACTACCAGAGGAGTAATGCAAAAGGAGACACTTGATAACATGCACAGCTGAAAACCCACAGCTGAGAAACAGTTCATTGGGAATACACAGAAAAGAGGAAAAGTGTAACAGCAGAAATGAGGGAATTCTGGATCAAAGGAACTGCTGCTGGACTGGAACAATTTGCTGGGTTGGTGCAGACCACGGGGCCAAAGGAACATGGCCCAGTCAGATAAAGCAACTGTCCAGGGTGAAATGACCTCAGTGAATGCTGTACTTCAACAGAACAGTTACCAAAGCTACAGAGAAATCCCTTAAATGCTCCTTTGGAAAATGATCTGATGTGTTAGTTCAGAATAAAACTCCAAATTGGAAAAGCTGAAGCAACAAGTGACTTTTTCAAAAGTTTTACTGCTGAGCACAAATTTAGGGACAGGGGAGTCCACTGACATGGAAAAGCAGGAGTGCTCCATTTGTGCAGGATAAATTATTCACTCACAGTATTAATTTACCACAATAGACTTCATCTGAGAAGGGAGGATGCGATTCAGCTGATGACATTTGAAACAGAAGAGGTAACAAACTGCAGATTAAGCAAAGTCGCCAAATATCAAAGCTGTTGAGAAGAAGATCAGAAGGATCATAAATACCACAGGGAAAGCCCCAGAGAGGACACAGTGTTTCCAGGATGGCAGCAGCCTGGCAGATCAGCCCCTCAGTCCAGCTTGTCCATTAGCCTGCTCCTGGCACCAACCCAGAGCACAAAGACACCAATTTCTCCAAACCCTCTCCCATCTCCAGCAATTTGCATCCTAGAGACTTCCTGTAAAAGAACTGGGGTGTCTCTTCTTCATATTCTTGCATGGAATTTTCCTTCATAAATTTATCCAATTCCCTTTTGAACCCATTTTACATCCACAACATCCTGTGGAAGGACATTCCACAGCTTAACAGCTTTGTCTCAAAGCACCTTTTGTGTGTTTGTTTTGAGCTGCCAGGTTCTTGTAAGAAAAAAAAACCAAACAACAGAAAGCAGATCAACTTGTTCCTTTGTGTCACCTCTATTTCCTTTTCCCTATGCCATTACGATCTGTGATTTCTTTTGCAGGCCCCCTCAACCTGTCTTGCCATGGGAAGTTGTAATCATACCGATGGGATGCTGTTCCATACCTCCAACTTCCTTCTTCTGAATTCTGCCATATTCAGAAGCTTTTGAGAAGGGGATGGAATAATTCTAGAGCAGTGAGAACAAAGAGGCAGGTTTAAAGGTAGAGAAAATCTGAGGAAAAAACATGGGCAATAAAAGAAGGTTCACTGTAAGGCTATGTATTTACAAGCAGCAGAACTGTTCAAGCATTATTAAGAGAAGATTTAAAATACAGAACAAACTAAGATATGTAGCAGAAATCAGCTTATTTTTCTGTGCCTTCACGCTTTACAGAGCTGAAATCATTTCTGTGCGCTCTGTTTCCCCCTCAAACGAGCACTTCACTACAGTTTGTAACTTTTCTACCCCATCTATAAAGGGACAACCATGCTAGAGGCAGGCACTAATGAGACTTTGTGTTCTAACTGCACTGATATTTAGCAGGGGGAAAAAAAATAAAAATAAGTAAAGGCAGTGAACCAGATTGCAAATAAATGGGACAGTGGGTGGTGGTAACGGAGGCTGAAGAACGATTATTAGTCATCTTATACTTATAAAGTTGTAATACCTGGAACCCCACTTGAATTTTCCAGTATTAAAAGCCAACTGGGATCTTTATCATTCAGTTCCAGAGGTAGAAATTATTCCTGCAGCTCTGGAGCGAGGACGTGGGTCAGTCTCTGCCAACAGGCTCCCCTCAGGTCACCACGGCCAGAACTGAATCCCAACGGAGCCACCTGTTACAGGTAAAGTTGCTTTTCTTGCCTTACAACTGGTTGTGCCCCGGTGGTAGAGCAGGAAACAGCTTGTGGGAATGTTTCTTTACTCCAGGAGCAGTCAAGGAATTCCAGCTGAGGTCAGGTAAGGTCACTGCAAGGACAGTCCCCCTCCTACTAGAAAACATTTCAAGCCCAGCCCACAGCAGATCCTGCACACACATTCAGAGCTCTGCTCCCCTTTGGAAGCTGCTCCACGAGGGCAAGGGCAGAACAAACAGTTCGGGCGTTCCAGAGATGGATATTGTTCATCTGCTGCCACAGAATGCATTCAATTAACGTTTCTAAACAGCCCACTTCTTACCTCCAGTACATATCTCAAATACCAAAGTCTATTCTTAAAAAAAACCCACAACAAAACAAAAAAAAACAAAAACAAAAGAAGGCAAAAAGAAAAATCCCACAGGAGTCACACATGGAACATATTTCATGTTATTGCATCCCTAGGCTGTAGAAGCCCACAGGGGAATTTTAGAGCATATTTTTTCAGGTCACAACTGTGCTCACAAATGCTCTAAAGTTGCATTAAAAATGTTGGCTTCCATTATTTAATTAAAAAACAAACAAACAAAAAAAACCCAAAAAAAAACCCCAAACCTGCAGGTGTCATTCATGAAAATATTTTAATTTTTGCAGGCTGCCCAAGAAATCTAAATTTTTTTGTTGTTAATTTACAAGCATATTTCAGATTTTCCCAAGAGTACAACAGAACAGAGGGAAAAATAGTGCATATGCATAGATATTTATGTAAGCTTTCCTGCTTAGAAATTCACTTTCTAATTGAATTTTGGTGGCTGTAAAATTTTTGCCTTCTTCATAAAATCTTTCTAATTTGGCAGAGTTATGAAGGCTTGAAAACAAAAAATAATCCTTGTTTGCATTTTCAGCGGACCATTTGAAGTGTTGATAAAATCCACTATTTACTAATGACATTTCAGGACACTGGGAACTAGGGACGGGGTATTTGCCCCGGGTCAAAGCAGGTCAAGACTGGAAGAAATATAAGCTTTCCCACTTATGACTGTTCTTGAAAACAGGGACATTAAGAGGAGAAAACCCGCTGGTATTTGCACATCATGTAGCACTTGTAATATTTTCAACATTTTCAGCGTATGTGACTTCATAAGCTTAATGCTGCTACGAACAGTTACAGGCAGTGGAAATAAAAGCAGTGTACAAGGGCAGTTTGCAGTGGGGACTCTTCCCATCTCCCCACTGCCCATTCTGCATAAACCCATCAAAGTCTGATGCTCTGCCACAATTTTCCCACTGTAATCTGCTGCCTATTATTCTCTCCAACCCCATCTGCAGGCCATTTTTCTATCAAATGAGCTGGTTAAAATGCCCTCTCCCTTTTTATTTAAACCTAGGGGAATTTCAAATAGCCCAGCACTACCCGACAGGAATTTATTTTAAGCATTATTTAAAACACTTTGCATCACTGCAGCTTAACAGTTCTGATGGGTTTCATGCAGTCTCCCTTCCCTTTATCTTCTCTGACACAGGCATTGCCTTCCTGGGTGCCCAAATATGGCTCAGAGAGTCATTTCCATTATTCCCTTTTAGATTCAGACCTGTTTCCACACAGAATTTTGAGCATTACACAAAGTTTCTACAGGCAAAAAGGCACGTACCTTCGTGAAAGTGGATGTTTAACACGCAGAAATATTTAGAAAGGTATACTAAGGTAAGCATAAATCCTCTTTCCCTTTATAATATGGGAAATTTGGAGGTGATTTTCCTTATGTAAGGGATTCAAACTGATTATTCTCTTATCTTTGAGGAAGACAGTAATTAAGGATTAAAAAATCTGTGTATGCATACTGAACTTGCTCTGCAAGATGCTCATGAGGAACTTTCTTCCTCTCCTGTGCTAGAGTAGCCTGCCCAACAGTGAATTGAATCATCAGACAAGCAGACAGGAGGGAAAAAGAGTATTCTAATAACTACTGCTCTCTCTGTCCTGGTGTTCAACAACACTTCTAACTGAGCATCCTTCTTCTGGATTTCACTGGTTATTTGGATTTCAGAGAGTTCCCAGTGTAACTGTGCATCTTGGCTTGCTTTGTCCCTTCAGACAACTCGAACACAACCCTAATTGGGTTCCTCCTCAGTGCAATATACTCTCTAATAACCTCTTTTCTAGTTCTAACCATTAATTATCGTATAAAAATTACTCAATTCTGGTAACTTTATGCTTGTTAACAGAATCTCAGCTTTGTTCCAGGACCACAGGTGCCAGCACAGCCTTTGCAGCAAGGCCTACACTGTGGTACTGGTGCAAGCACTGCACACGTACACAGTGCCAATGCTGCGGGCAACGCTCCTTATCTGCACTGCCTCCTTCATTGAGAGGGAAGTTACTCAAGGCTGTCCTCAGAGATGAAAGACAGGATTCACTCCTTTCCCTGCCTTTCAGCTTCCTTCTCTGTGCCCATCTGCTCCCTAACACAGCACAACCCCCCCTGCTCTTGCCAGGCTGGTGTTCTGCTGAGTTGAACCAGCTGACAAAGATCTGAGGTGGCAGCACCAAGGTGGGTGGGGAGGAAGGGGAAGGGCAGAGAGCTCAGGAACTTCTTCAGCAGCAGCAAGTTCTAGATTGGATTGTGTCTTTCCAGAGAACTTTGCTTTGGGGATACTCTTCCAATTGCTCTATTCCAAGTGGATCACTGCCATCTGCAAGCCACACATTACTACACACACACATAGAGTTTAGCTGTGTGTTTGTCTCTAGCATTAAAGGAAAATAAGTGGGAAACCAGGTGGAATACTTGATCCATGAGGAATCCTTCTCCTCCTCATTTGCCCTGACAGACCCAAAGCTGAGTCAGTGG
>NW_020955205.1:11816-48378 GCF_003031625.1 Empidonax traillii
TTCCAAGTGGATCACTGCCATCTGCAAGCCACACATTACTACACACACACATAGAGTTTAGCTGTGTGTTTGTCTCTAGCATTAAAGGAAAATAAGTGGGAAACCAGGTGGAATACTTGATCCATGAGGAATCCTTCTCCTCCTCATTTGCCCTGACAGACCCAAAGCTGAGTCAGTGGAGCATCGTGCACATGAATGCTGAGAAACTGCAGGTGTGGCTCAGTGGGCTGGTCCCCTCACACACGGGCTGCACAAAGTGACCAACACCTGCAGTCCAGCTATCACCTTCTACAGTGGCTCCTCGAAGAGGCTGAGACCTGCAAACCTACTGGCTCACAGAATCTGCATCAGAAAACCTCACTGCAGTGAACTTCAGGTAGTTTGCCTGGGCCTCATCAGCATCACCAGTACGGGAATGCTTTCTTTACCCAAGAATAATGTGTTGATTTAACCTGGTAAGGAGCTGACCTGGGCTAAGTCAGCACAAAGATCTGAAACAAACACCCTGATCATGTTTGTTGTCTGCCTTATTTTGTGTGCCCCATTTACATATCACTCACTTTTATCTAAAACCTTGGTTTTTAGGCTGTGGCTCCATTAAAGCTTTTTCCAGCAGAAGAACAAACTTCAGCAACTCCTACCTTTTCCCCTCCCCTGCTGTTTGTTCCCAAGCCAGCACAACCACTCAAGACCACGTGGCTTTATGCTGGCAGTTGGTCTTTTTGCAGGGTTTTGCAGGGAAGTTGAATCACTTCCCTGGTTGGGGTTCAGCACACGGGTGTGTGCTGGCACAGCACGGGAGGCAGCAGAGTGCGAATGAATGACCAGGAAAGGACAGAAATTGAGCTTTACTGGACTGCAGTGCCACCACAGCTGCAAATCCCAGCTTTAACTTGCTCTCTGTTCTCCATATAAAATAAGCTACAGAAACATTAAGAGATGGGAAAGAGGAACCTTAACCTAAAAATAAGGGAAGGATAAGGCAATGACGAGTAGGGAGCAGATTTCAGATTTAAATGGTTAAAACTTGAGATGACAGCTTTTAAGCATTCCACAAGTCACAAAAATTCTAAGAATTCCATAGAAAATTTCAACACACTTCATTTTGCCAATGCAAGTATACTATTTCCTATCAAAACCTTCAGAACAGTGCCATGTAAAGCTGCCCAAACTAATGGTTTACTACTCAATGCTGAAAAACATTTCCAGATTTTGTTAAATCCCAAGTTTGGTCATATTATCCTCCCAACCATACAGAAAGAAATATCTTGTTTGTCAGTAATTCCATTATTGGTATCATTCAGCAAATTCATGAAAAGAAATACCAATTTGGTTGAACACAAGAGTTAAGAAAACGCCTTAGTTTAGAATGAAAAGTGGCTTTGGAAAAAGATGGGGATGGATGGATGTGGAATTCAGTATTTCATTTCTGAAGACAATATGCTTTGGTGTTTGCAAGTATGTTCCTCAAGGATGCCAAAGTGCTTCTGGATGAGCTACAGAGGAGCTGAGCAACATCTTGGCAGCTGCTCCAGCAAGCACAGAACTTGTGATCTGAGGCTGTTCCACACCAGCAGGCATCAAGGGCCACAAATGGAAGGGTTTTCCAAGTTCCCAGTGACTGCTGCAGTCCACCAGGCAGGGGGGTGGGGACAGGCAGCTGCCTGGAACCCAAGCTGTACCAAACCCCTTCCCAATCCTGCAGAGCCCGTTAGCTCGGAAGGCGAACACTTCCACAGCTCCTGCTTCTGAGAAAGGCTGTGTGGCCACCTGCCCCCCCCAGCTCTGCATTCCCACAGGGAATAGATACGAGTTACTGTAGGCTTAGGAAACGATCCAGCAATAAATCTAGGCAGAAATCCTTTACAGTCCCATTTAAAGCTCAATATTAAAATTACTCCAGTGAGATACTTGTACATCATCACCATCTCGTAGAAGCTTTGCAGAACACATCTGGCTGCTGAGCTTCTCAATGATAAATATCCTGACAAGGAAAACCAGAGGCAGACCAACCCAAACGCCACACCATCCATTAGACTCTTATGGCCACTTGGCCAACATATAAAACCAGTAAACTTTTAACAAACATCAGCATTTAACACACCATCTAAGCTGTGCTGTCCAAAAAAAGCTGTCATAAACGACAGAGTTTTATGCTAACACCAAGTTTTGATGACTAATCTGGTTCTTTCATTCCAACAAACTGAAAGTACAATGGACATAACAGCTGATTGCACGCTGGAAACTACAGTTCTTCTGTTAACTAATCCTCGGAATCTCAGCACTTCTAAGCAGACAGTAGGGGAAGGTCCCATGCTTATGACTCACGCTGCCATTTTTCTCTCTCCTATTGTTTTGCAAATTCTCTGCTTAATCTAAAATCCATTTCAACTAGAAACTTCCAGGCTCAGCGGAAACTTGAAGATAACATATTCCCAACGAAGCGATGTTTCAGAAGGGTGTTGTATCTACAACCCTTTAAATCAATCTAAAACCTGGGCTGGCACAGCCCTGCCCTTGTCACTGGCTTCTGAGCTTCTGCCCCGTCCTGGGTATGCACAGGGACGGTCCCACGATCCCATGGAGAGCAGCTCAGGGAGCTGATTGAGCTGGAAACCGTGCAAGTGCCACCACAGGGAGCAGGAGTGATACAGGAGATGTCACACGATAAGGCTGTGGCAAACCAGATTTAGATAGGCCTAAGTGGAGATTTATATATTTAGACATTTATAGATGCCACCAAGAGCCATTAATCAATCTGAACGAGCCATGTCTTAAAGGAAATGGGCACTCTGAGCTTCGGGTTTCATCTTAAGGTATTGATTTATGTCCCTGAAGCATTTTAAATCTGTGCATTAGCAGAAAAGTCATCCTACATGTGTTGGTAATATATTCTCTTAATGGGATACAGAATAATGAAATTTTGTCTCAGTAGATCTTTAAGAGCAGATTCAAACTTCAAGGATGGTGAGTTCAGGCAGGATAACGCCCGTTTGCTCTGCCTGATGGCTGGCAGTAACACTTTGAAGCTGGTTTTGATAATATCTAGGATATTACAGTAGCCAAACTCTACTCTAAGACTCTTCTCTGCTTCATAGCTTCAGCTTTGCTTAACAGCCCATTTTTGTGTGGTAAAACAGTGGTAGGAATTGCAATATATTTATGAAGACATGCTAAATAAAACTGTATTGCTTTTACAAGAACATTATGTCAGTTATAATGAGATATCTTACGGGTCTGTAAGAGCAGTGAGAGGGGTACAAGGCAAGATTCCATCTGCTTCCCAGGGACACCTTTTCACACTGGGTACCCCACGCCCAAACTCACACACCCCTTCAAAAACAACTGCACAGCATGCCAAACCTTTTAACATCACCATTCCATGCAAAGCACTTCTATCAGCCTACCACCCTTTTCCAGAGGGGAAATTCCCACCAAGTCATCAATAATACATCCAGTCAGCCATCAGTTCACCTACTAACGAGCAGCTTGAGCACACACAGCGCCTGTTCAGAGAAATCAGCTCGGGAAGATGAGAGCACAGCCCTCAATAATTTACAAGACTCATTAATCTTTTCCCGAAAGACAAACAAAAAGAATGTGATATCTACTCAGATTTCCAAACTGAACCAAGATAGTGCATTTCAGAAGCCATTAGGATCTATCAGTCAATAAATACTCTCCAAATGTTCTTCTGTGGAATAACCTGTCAGCCAAAAGGACCATCCATCTTTAAAAGCCCATATTATTAGAGACAAAACATCAGGAATCTCAAGAAACTCGTACTGCTGAAAATTAGATCAAAAAGGTTTGAAAATTACTCAATATGGCAAAGGCTAAGGATCTTTAGAATTTGCTATTTTAAGCAGACAAAACCAGTCTAGTCTGGTTGTGCATAGAATAAAATACCAGCCCTCTACAAATGTCAAGTGTGCCCAGGGACAGAATTCACATCCAACATCAAATACTCACTTTGGCAGCACAACACAGAGAACCAGAAGAGGGGAAAAGACAGCCCATGGTCTTGTCCTGGGACTAAACACTCAGTTCTCTACTTGGCCAAGCAGGTGATCCCTATTCCCACCAGGCATTAATTGCACAGGGCAACACAGGGATTGATTGGTAAGAGTATCTGGAAAGGAATTATTATTATTATTATGCAATAATTAGGTCTACTTGTTATGACCAGACTTGTGATGCCTGAAACCCAACAAAAACAACCCTAACACACAAATTGCTTGGTTTTCTTGGTGTCCCCTGCTATGAAACTGCTTTTCTCTCTGCGCAAACACCCCCTGGCAATGAGGGTTTGCCTGCAGAGGGAGGTGAGCTAATTAGATCTCCACCTGTATCTCATCCCATGCTCAGTTATGATATTCCTGTTTGGAATTCCTCCCAAAGGAGATAATCCAAATGCTGGAGTAGATGACTGGAATGCCCAGTGGGAAAGGAGAAGGGCCTGTGCTCTTCCCTGGCTTTGTTAAGCAGGAACAGGAGCCGGGGAGCTTTAGGTGCTCCACCTCATTTCTCTCTCCATTTACATTAATCATATGGGTCTTGGAAGAGATTTTTTTTTTTTCCCCCAGATGCTGTATATGAGCTATTGCACCTTCCCTTCCTTATCTACATGACTAGGGAGCTCTGCCTTCCACCTACAAAATCCACAGGCAGAATTACTACATGATAAAAACGCTTAAAAACCAGATGTGCCCTCGAGCCCGTGCCTGTCACATTCCTACAAAAAGCAGGACACAAGCCACCATTTTACTGTAGATCATGCTGAAATGACAGTAATTAAGGAACATGCTATTTCCTTAATTACAATTTCCTTTTTATAAAGCGTCCGTTCACTCACACCAGTTCCTACTGCAGGCAGTGAACCACAGCACTGCGCTGCCTTGTCAAAGCTAAGTGTGTCTGATATTTGTTCTTTCCTAAAGTTCTCTCTTTCCACACTCAGATTTACCTGCCAATCAAGGCTTTTACACAGTGTGACATAATAGAGGGAGTGTTCAACCGATCAGGCTATTTGATAATGTTTTGAGACTACAAGGAGGAAAACAAAGTTATAAAACAGGAGAACCATGAATTAAAACAAGGGATAACTATAAATTCCATAAATCATCAGTATTGATTCAAGATTATCAAATGAAAAATTATTATCCTCCCGTAAATGGAGTTTGCACTGAGGTTTTGTATTGCATATTCTTTTGAAACAGAGTACAAAGATGAAGAAATACGGGGTATCTACTCAGATTTTGTTTTGCAGCTAAAGTGCATCCTTAATGATTAAACCTAACTAAATTCAGCTCAACTAATTCCACGCAGTCAAAAAACCCCACATCCTAGAAGAAAGGTGATCTGATGGTATTGTGAACACTAAGAAATCCTAAGGGTTACTTTTAATCAAGACTGAAAACAGTAACTAGTGGAATTTATCTGGACACGTATTCACTGGCTCCATATTTCAGTTCTAACATACAAACCTTTTTTTCCACAGAAAAGCACTTCTCTAATATGCAGAAGCAAAAGAATTTTTGAAAGACCATTCAGTCTCCAAAGAGACCATTAGGATCAGTTTTCCATTCTAAATAGAAATTCCCATCTTCTCAAACAGCTCCAGCTCCTCCAAAATAACCAAACCATCCTGAGCTTTCGAGTGCACTCACCTGCCAAAAGCAACAAACACTTCTAAAGGAGGAACAGCAGAAAACCAAGAACTATTCTTTAATGGCAGTGAAGTTTGAATGAGTGAAAATTATTGTTGCTTTTTCTGGAATGGCAATTGTCAAAGGTTTAGAGCAGAAACGTTCTTTTTTTAAATGGGGCTACTCAGATGAGCTGCCTTTCCTCATTTGTTTTTTCCACATATCTTAAAGATTTGCTACCTGCAAGTTAGAGATTATCTGTGTTAACACTTTAAAGATTCATATTTGTGCATGTGAATGCTATTCAGAATTTCCTAAACCAGTGTTTCCCAAAGTTTTGAGGTTTCTACCCCAATGTCTCAGCCCCCAGTAAATTCTATTTGCACATTCCATCATCGAGTTTTTAATTTAAAATCTTGGAAGACAACACAGTCTTGTCAGGCACTTCCTAACACACAATGATGGGCCACAAACACTAGGTATTTAATGGTATATGCAGTCAAGATACACAAATGCCACCCATGCTTAAACAGAATGGAATATAACTGTGCTCCAGAGCATCTCCCCTTTCCCCTTCCCAGCCTGACACTGCTCAGCAGCAACTTGTGCAGTTGGGAACCTTATTTTTTGCTTGCACTCCTCTCTCCCCAGGCAATAAAAGTTTTACAACAACTTTCTCATTCGTGGCAGGTCAGAACATTTTGCCTCCAGACCACACACAAAATGCACAACTCGACAGCTGGGGTGTTTCGAAGGCTACGAGATGTGCTCTGTAAATCACAAAGGCTGTGGGACCTTCAGCCCACCCTCCAGGTCCTGTCCAGCCCAGCGTGCCAGAAAGCCCCTTTCAGTCCTGGGACACAGGAGTCGGAATGCACATTTATTTTCTGGAGAGTTACAGCCCCAGAAACATTAATTTACAGAATACGGGACGTAAGTTAGCCATGAAGAGCCCCGGGTTTTCTTCTAGACAGGTGGGAAATATTACATGTACAAACTACTCTTTCAACTGGCTTTCAGGCCAGTATTTTTCATTACAAACATTTTGTTAGGTACTTCCTTCATTAAGACATTGACAGTGTTTATTTTCCTTTCTGAAACCATGGGGATTTAATTTTTTTTTTAACGGGGCAACGTATGTATTCCCTGAGGATCTTGAGTTACTTCATCACTATAGATTAATTTTCTCCAGTCTTACTCCTTTACAACTCATTCCACTGTTCAAAGAGATTTTTCTCCCCCAGTGAAAAAATAACAGAACATCAAAGCTGTAATGCTATGCTTTCTTCCACAGTAAGAGAAAGTGATATGGGAGATAGGATTTTTTTTTTATCCTGGAATTTCGTACAGTATTTTTTTGTTACAATTTATGGCATTTTCTGGGTTTTCATGATTTGCAGTTACTGTATATACCAACAAAATGAAATCTCTAAAATATGTATCATCTTTATTAAAACCCCCTCATGTTAAATTCTCCATTTTAAACGTCACACAATGTAAACTCCTCTGCAAATGCCAGTCTTTTCATCTGTAGACACACACAGGCTCATCTCTGTACTTCTACCTCTCTCCTCTGCTGAAGCAAGCACTGAAATCAAGTAGGAAACATTCTGAGGCACAATTGTTGAGCCGTTCCCGAGGGATAGTTACAGTTTCATGGCTTAATCACTCCAACTTTCTATTTTGTTAATAACATAGCTGAATACGAATGATCTGATGCCACTCGTGCATTCATTTTAATGAGTCCCTGGAAAGAAACGCCTACAGTGAAGCATGCCCAGATCTCCTGAATAAGTGAGGAAAGTTCTGCACAAGGATTAGAAATATCTTCAGTTTCTGTACATCAATAGCATCTGTTTGATCCTGAGTATCTATTCTGCTCCAAAGGAAGAAAAAAAAAAAGTTTTACAGAGAGTTTCTTAGTTAAATATGAAAATCAGTGCCTGAGCTAACATAATCCTCCAACCCCAGCTTCCCTTTCCAAATCTTAGCATATTAATCTCTTTTCCTTTTAGCTGCTCCAGTTCTTGCATAACAATGCCATTTCCTGAATTCAAATCTCCACAAATAAACCTTAAAGCTGAATAATACATTATTAAGCCCTAAGAATATTCCCTTAAGCAGGGCATCCTTAAAAAACTGGGCTACACTGTCACAATTCCACATCATTTTCTCCAAACTTCCAGAGTAAGAACAAGAAGTCTTGCAGCAGCCAACAACCTAAAAATCCTACTGAAACATAAAACTGCTACACCCCTCTGCAGAGGAGGTTTCCAATAAGCTACCAATATTTTGTTTAAATCCTCATCTCTCCACACAGCAGTCATTTATTTCTCTGTGGATACGGAATTTGCACAGATTCAAAGGGAAATCCTGTACAGGGAAGGAAAATCACACTGCATCCCTCACCCTTCTGTACAGCATAAAGCCACACACCTTTCCTGAGCGTTCAAACTATCAGTGCTCAAACATTAACCTCAATGATTATTCCAGTAAAATATTAAAATTGAAGCATTTTATGTAAGAAAGATGCTCGGTTTTGATCTGCTCCTTTCCTAGTGCAAATGCTGACTTGAGATTAAAAACAAATATGTAATTAGAGCACTGAAGCTCCTGCCTGAGCACAGGCTGGAGATTCTGGGCATTGGATAATATCTGAAATGTGCTCCCCCAAGTGTAAATTGCTGGACGAGGAGGACAGCAGCTGATGGCAATGCAGGCTGTAGGTGGGCACGGTCCACAGGACACTTTTGACTGAAAGCAAAAGAAAAGCAAGGAAATAACAAGTCATCCTGAAGAGCAGCTACTTCAGGAGGAAAACGTACTGGACTACAGAGGGCAAAAATTCTTTCACAGGAAGGCCCATTAAAGCAAACTACTCATCATCACAGTTTTATCGTCTGCTCAACACCCGTGAGACAGCTTTTCTCAAAGGGGTTGGAGAATACAAACAAGATTCATTACCTGTTGCAGCTTAAACATTTTAGAAGTGTCTTTGTAGTAACCCCCAGAGAAAAAACACCGAATGACACTCCACGGGACCAGACAGTGTTTTTGCACGTTGAAACCATCCAAGTTCATTGCACGGGGAACAATGAGCAAGGAATTGAGAAACAAAAGGACCCAATCTCTTGGTTTGGTGGCAACAAACTTTTTCTTTTTTTTTTAATTTTTAACCAGCCACACAGCAATATGCCCACAGCCCTGCCCCAAAACCTACTGCCCTTCCTGATGGAGCCAGTGCTCAGCACCTCGATCATCTCAGTTGTTTAGTGCAGCAAGTTATTCAGTCTCAGCAGCTGAGACCCGAGCGTGCCATGGCAGGAAGAAATGCCAAGCAGTGGGAAGAGCTGAGCCAAAGCCACCCTGTGCCAGCCCAGCCTAAGCAGCACTTTCCAAAGGAATGAGGAACAGAAACCAAGGCAAATTTAAAAAACTGAGCTTGAAAAGTTACAAACCAGGAAACGGCCTCGCAGCTCCTGGAGTGGTGCTGCTATCACCAGCATCTCGTCACCTCCCTCCCCATGCCCTCTCTAAGATAAGTCCTCCCAGATCAACCTGAAAAATCAACTCTGAAATGCAAGTGAAGAATCTGGAATGACAGATTAGATCTTAAGGGATAACTATCTAATGAATAAAAAGGAAGCCTAAAACAAAATCACAGTCTCATCCACCATATTTCAGCTCACTGTGTTACACTGACCTACAATTCCAGTGTTTTACACATCTTCACATCTGTATCAAACTTTTAATCTGAGGCTAAAAATTGGGCAAAATTTGTGCAGTATGAATACAGCACCGCAAAAATATTACGAGCAATAGAGCCTTTTTTAGCTTGCTGAGGTACAAAACATGTTTACAAGCTATTCTGCTCTAAAACATCAAAACTTATTCAGTCATAAATTTACTTACAAAATATTTAAAGCCAAGCCTTTGGAACGTTGTTTTTCTCTTTAAACAGTACAGAAGCAGCTGAGCCCATCAGCATGTTAACAAAATATTTCTTAAGGTGCAGATTTACAATCTGTGTAAGAAGATAAAAATCTGCACTTTTGGTCAAAGGGACTTATCCTTCCACTTCTTTGGCAGCTGCAGCTGATGAAAGTGCTTGTGGGTTGTATAATCAGCTAGATAGATGTGCTTCCTAATCTGGCTGGAAACTAATCCCCCCCACAAAAAAAAAAAAAAAACCCTTGCAGCCAGATTGGGAACTTGATTCAGCTGGTTCACATCTGATCCTGCTGAGACCCCTTCCCTGGGCAACCCTGCCAAAGATCAGCTTAGAGCAATCAGGGACCTGCACGTGCTGAGCCACAGCTCAGGACCTCTGGCAGGCCACTTGTAAACAGCTTCATGCTCCTAACATTATTTAAATATTATATAAAAGGGGCAACTCTAATTTCTCAGCATGTAATTACATCTTTTAAAAAGAAAAAAAAAAGGTATTTCTGATCACGGAAACACATTTAGAGAAACTAAATTACATGAATTCTTAGGTAAAACCTCGAGTTGGACATGGTATAACAACCTATTCTCAATATATTCTAAGACTTACTCCATTGTACTGATTTCTTATAAACCACATGTCCATATTGGCATTGTAAGAAAATGAAGTTTGTTGCTTCGTGTCCTCCCTTAACAACTGCCAACCAAATATAAGGAGGGTTAAAACTACAAATATGTCTTAAAATCTGCAAATTTTAAAAAGAAGTAAATGTACTGCCTACTAAAGCAGACAGAATGAAGGCAGCTGAGGAAGGTTTGATGCAGTTCAGGTTTTGTCTTTGGCAGAGATGAGATGAGGAACCAAACAAAGTGTATTGGAAACTAAGCTCTCTCCTCTACTCAGAGATGGTTAAAATCCCCATCAATCCCACTTTCCCAAGAACTTGTTTTCTGCCCAAACTGAGAGAAGTAAAAGCTTATTTTCAAATAAATGAGATATTCCAGCTTTTTTCAGTGTTGTGCTTACGCTGAGAGATACCACCACGCTAAAAAATTCAAAGTTAACAGGTTCAACCAAATATATTTCAACTCCTTCGGAAAAAAAAAAAAAAGAAGGAACAAAGTGTAAAGTAGCTCAGGAAAATTAATGCACTTTTGTCAATCATTCTGCTCATAAAACTGACACTTTCACTTCATTCTATCCACCTTTTCCCAACACGAACTGACTTGCATTTCCACCATAAGTCTTATCTTTCCAGCTGTAACACTGAAAATTTTCCAGTGACCTCAAGTGCTTCCATTTCCCTGTAAGTCCCCAAACCATAATCAACAGCATAAAAGCTCCATCTGAACAGATACCAGATCCATTACTGTACAATGTCCTGAATGGCTGATCCATAACTATAAAATATTTATTTACATTTGGCACGTGGTTCTCAAACACCATCAAGTTAATTAGGCAGTTTGGTCCAACAGCACATTTCTTGCAAGAATTATTTCAAGATCTCACAAGAAGTTGGGATATGTTTTGAGTCACTGCAGTTTATTTAGAATATAATCAATCTGTAGAAGATTAATTGGTTAATTTACAGATCACATAACTGAAAAATTCTCACCAAGTCACCTCATTAATTCCTCCCTCTTACACATACGGAGTCAAAGTCACAAGAAAAAGTGCTCATACTGTTTTAAAATTGGTCACTTCAGTTTTGGTGTTGCGTTTTTTTAACCCTGAATAGAAAAACTGAAGTAATTTTCTTAGCCTGGCAACAGCTAGTCTGTTGAATACACGTTAATAGTTGGCTTTCAGTTTTGAAGATCAGATTTGAATAGTTCTCTGGACAAAATCCAAACCCAGCAGTTAGTTCCTAAAGAAACTCTTTTGGGGAGAAATTTCCCCCTTTTTTTCCCCTAGCCTCTCACAAAAAGGATGTAGAGACACAGAATACCAGGATGGTCATTTTTATTGTGGCTCTGAGTTCAGATTGAGTCATCAGGATAAGAGATCCACTAAGTCCACCTCCCCTATTAGCTAAGCTCAATTGTTGGAAAATGACAATTTAGCACCTGGAAGGAGGTGGTAACTGAAGTTCTCAGGATATGGATGAAGGACAATCCATTTCCATTTATGCATATCTAACAACCAAGGAAGGGAAGGAAAAGAACAGCAAGCTACCAAAATACAACCACCGCTGCAGTGCATTATATAAACAAATATTTACTATCAGAGCCAATTTTATTTGTTAATATGCAAATATATCAGACACATCAGAATGAAATCACTAAATAATCCTGCCAAAATGTTTTGGAGACAGAGCTCCTTCTCTGAAAAGCTGGAAGTGGCAGAGAGACGTTTTATTCTGATTTTCCTTAATCATGCAAACCCAGCAAGGCCGACCACCGACTGCAACAAGTTACAACCTCCCTTGTGACAAACGAGCCATTCCAAAGACTACAAAGATAATCAAAGTTATCTGATGGACAGTGCAGCCTGGGAGAAAGACTGGTTTTGAAGACAGGAATTACAGCTCAGTAAGTTTTACTTTTCTTTGTAGGCAGCAGAAGAGGACAAGTCAAAGGTACCCCAACAAGCAGTCTTCTCAGTTCCTAAAAATCAACAAACCTTTTCTGTTAAATTCTTAATTCCATGAAGACGAGACTCCTTTTTAATTATTTAACTCCCAAAACCTAATGATTTTTCCAGAACTGCAGCACCACCTGCAATACACCCACAAGACAAATTCTGCTCGTTTTCCAGCATTAAAAAGCAGATGTTTTCCCTTGCATTAACAACACTTGATTATAAAATAAATTTAGCCTCTGTGCAATGAGAGAGGAGTGAAGATAATGGCTCCCTGAAGGCACAGCTTTGAGGTATGAGGGATATTAGTTCAATTTCTTTTTCAAATGGTGTAGAGAAGGATGACAGAAAGACAGAGCTCCCAGCCCTCGTGCTCCTAAATCCATCTCGTCTGTGGATGCCTTCACTCCAGATTTCCCTAAAAAGCTCCGCTGCAGCACAACCCTTCCCTGTCCTTACGACATGCAAACTGCAATCTGTGTGGTCTAGTTAGAATAATTCAGGGAAAAGCAGTTTGGATTTTGGATGGTTATGTTTTTGAAAACCTGGGATAGCAAGAGAAGGTCATTTCATTTAAAGGGAGCCACAGGAATCTCGTCGTATTTCAAATATTTTTATTTGTGTGTGAGGACAGAGGTGCGTGCGGGATGTGGAGGGGAAACTTTGGGTTTGTATATTAGTTTACTTGGGCAGAGGAAGATTGCTGGTTTCCTACCAGTGTTTTTGCTAAATTGCTTCGCGAAACTGCCTATAGTATCGATTACCTGTTAAAATATTTAACTTGTGGAATTATTGAAGCAGAAATAACATATCAGTGCAATGGATGAACAGCAAAAGTTATCAGAAGGGGAAGCAAATCTGTGTTGTTTGGGTGTGGAAGATAAACAAATAAGTACTACCAGTAAATTTAAATAGAAGAGGTATATTTAGGGAAATATATATGCATTCAAGCATATAAGAGGCAGGAGGAAAAACAGGAAGAGGCTTAAATAAAGGGCAGAGGAATGAATAGAATGAAGGGTGACTGAGTAACACAACCCATGCAGAGAGGACCATCTTGGAGAGATCTGATCTAGCTGCTACAAATTCTTCTGCAAAGAACTGACAACGTTTCCAACAGCACACAGGACTTACAATTCAAAGCATGCTGCTTCACTAAGCCCCAAGTCCTGCAAATAACTTTATTTTAACCACATCCTACAGGCTCTGCTTAGCCTATAAATGTTTCATTGCGTTTTTCAACCACCAGCTACTGGCTATGACTCCAACTTCTCCATTAATTCAAACAAAAGCATCAGAAATGCACACAAACAATCCGAGAGTACGGGTAACGAATATTTTCTTTTGTGACAAACTCAACTTGGAAGTTTGTCATCTCCCCCCCCCTCAGCTCTGCTGGGTGCTGCCATTCTGCAGATCTGTTGCTCCCCACTCCAGGTGCTGAGCCCACAAGGTTTCCATGGCCTGCTTTCCAGTGCAGTCCTATGAACCTGTTTTCAGCACAAACGAGAGGGCAACAAATTTGGGATAAGCAGATGGGGAAAACAAAAAAAAAAAGCATGACCTAACTCCTCCTTGGTGATGCCTGACATCCTCCAGCATGGTCCCGAGTTGAACTCATTTGGGTAAACAGAAACTCAGCTAAATAAGCACCCACCTCATTCCCAGTTTTTCTGGTATCCATTTCTTGACACAGCTATGACAGTACATGTGCTGGAGTAGCATAAACCCCAGAGACAGGACAGGAGGTGTGGGGCAGCTCTTTGAGATGGCTGATGCCAGGTGACTGCTAAAACACTGCTCAGGAGCGTGAGGGTGCAGATTTGGGTGACAGCTAAAGAAGGGCTGTGTGGGCACAGCCAGAACCCAGAGTGCCAATCCCTTCCCTTCTGGCCCCAAAGCACCTTCTGTTCCTTTCTCATGTGCCTCAATCCTGTATTCACCTGACTCAGGAAAACTCTTTCAGGGACAAAAAGCGACACAAATCTTTAACAAAAGTTACGGTTGAGCACAATTAACAGCATACTGTTATTTCATTATGTTAAATATAGAAAAAATGCACAGAATCCTTCCCCTTACCACGTTCCTGGTGCTGGTGTGACTCCCTCCTTTGTGCTGGTTTTGATGCTTCTAAGCCTCCTATCCGAGCCAACTTGAATTGCAAACCTAGTGCTAAAACTGTCTTTTCTTCACTGGATCAACTTTCTGTTGCTTCAACAAGTTGACTGAAGTTCAGTGGAGAGCCCACAGGTGCTGGTGTCAGTGGAAGAAGCAGAAGCCTGCAGCTGGGGAGTGAAGGGAGGAAGAACTAAGCAATTATTTTTGGATTAATTTAGGTGCTGTTTCATGCTGCAGCTGAGAGAAGGAAAGGAAATAAGATCTATAAAGAGAAAAGTACCGCTGCAGGGTAATTAAGACCTAGGAGTAAACATGCCAAATGGTGTTTGCCACATGACAACAAACAAATGTGAATCAGAATGTGAATCAGTACTTGAGCAGAGGGGGGAATGTTTTCCCTGCTATTCAGGAAGCACTTCAATTGTTTGGGAAAGGTGTGAGTCATTAACTCCCGCATGTAGCACGTACAAGTGAGACGTCCAAAACTATAAATACTTGACATACTTCAAGGGCTCTTTGGAATGGAAGAAATCTATATGCACTTTTTCAAACCCACAGAAGCGTGAAGCCATGCATCGTTTCACAGATTTTGATTTGTTGTGTTTAGGCTCTTCTGAATTGTGGTATCCAAGCATGACGAGCTATAACCTTGAAAGGACCGGCTTTCTGATTCTTTGGATAGCTGAACAGCTATTTGGGATAAAAGATGAGAGGTGCACGGGAATTGACAGGACGCTGTTTTAATACAACGCTTTGGTATGTCTGAATTGGTAGCTTATCACAGCCATTAAGTGAAATTACCTTTCTGATGGCAACCAAGAATCTCATGGCAACAGTTGCATGTCATAAAAACAATCCTCCTCCTCCTCCTCTTTGATTTCGTGTCTGCTTGCAGGAGCTCGGCACGAAGGCAGTAAGAAAATTTTACTGCCATCTTGCAACATTGATTTTTATGGATCCTTCAGACCATAACACACTGAAGCTCTGCTTAATCTGTTTCTGACTCCTAACATAATTTATTCCTTTTAGACACAGGCAAAAGGTTGGTCAGACCTCAGAGGGGGTTTTCATTCCCACCACAGTATCAGGATTATCAAACCCTGGTGAAGGGCTTGGCTCCTAATCTAAACTTAGCCAGTCTGGCTCCCTAGCAGCAAATATTACTGTAATAATCAAAGTGGAGATCCTGTTCCTTCAGCTTTAAAATTTTTCCTATGAAAGTCATCGAGTTGAGATGGTATTAAACGCCTACACAATCCTCCCAGAGAAAAATATGTTTTCTCCACACGATGTGTTCTTCAAAATGATTCTCACATTGCCTTCTGCCTCGGATAAAAGAGGTTCCAGAGAATATTGATGGACTAAACAAAATGACACTATAGGTGCCGTCCAGAAGGGAATCTTAAAATACCCCAAGAATCCTGGGAGTAAATGCTAACCCAGCTCCAGGGAGTTACTCCACATCACTCTGCTGTGACTGACAAACTCCTGGGAAAACGGATTGTGCAACAGGAAGAGAGTAAAACAGGGCTCAAGAGCTTGGACACACACAGGAGTCATCCATTTACCCCGACCACAAATCTCTGAACAGAAATACACAGGAGGAACGTAGAAAGTAAGCTTGGCTTTGTGGTATGCATGATTTCGCAGTATCACAAATATTTAATTACATTTTTATATAATTAGTGATATCCTCTCAATTCAAATATACTTAAAAATTCCCATTAAAAAAAACTCTTGAGAATGATACCTCTATTTTCCTTAATTTAATAAAAAGTTACGAAAAAAATTTATTAAGAACTTATTTCCTCCCACACACATCTATTTAAGTTATTTTCTCCCCACAGAGACAAAAATGTAGCCAAGGCTACACGAAGTGATCTGCAAAACCTCATTCCTTTGATGAAGAGTTTTTGGAACGTAAAAGCCTGACTGCCCAGGCTATGGCTGCATTTGAAACGTTGCAGTCTGCATTTAACTAGTGCTACATCACACACAACTTCCTTATGGTTGGGAAACCCCTGGAGTATGAGGTGATATCCCTCTTTTTGCCAGCAAGTTGCAAGTTTTAATAAATTTTGTCACTTCAGTTTTTGCACACTTGATATTAGCCTTTCCACCAAGTGAGCAACTTCCAATACATTCCATAAAAAAAGGACTGTTTTAAAAACCTGCAAGTCAAACAAATATTCACACATGTTGTTTCAGAGCAAGTAAACCAAGAAACACCAACGGGCTCATCATGGAAAGGTTCTGCAGTGTGATAGCACAGAACCTCACAACTGCAGCTGCAATATTCTACTGGTGTATTTGTACAGAGCCACTGGGGCAATTCTGACCATTTATGTGCTAAAAGACATCTAAAGAAAACTTAATTAGCTCGTGGCTCTGCCATTTGCGCATCTTTATCTCTCCCATCATGCCAGGAAGCAGAAGCAAAACTGCTGCTGTACTCAGACGTGGTGCAGTTACCTTTGTGCACACATCTGGAGGACAGTGAGATTTAAGGAGCTGTTGCTGTCAAGTCCTGAGCTAAATTTGCAGCACTTTTCCTACAGTGGTTCTTGAACGTGGCAGCAATAAGGAAAACATTAGTTTGTCTCACTTTCACGCAGTCTAAGGTAGCAGTAGGGCTTTTCAGACTGGAATCACAAATCACTTAGCACTGTGCAATTTAAGAAGGATGTAGAGGCTGCAGGTTTTCCATAGCAGGGCCCCATCAGGCTGTGGAGCCAGCCAGCAATCTGCCAGGATCTCCCTGAACACGCATTCTTGGACTGAAACCCACAGAGTGGAAAAGCTAAATATGCAAAGAAAGAGACATGCGTGTATAAACACATCTAAATGTTTAAGAGAAATATCTCTTAAAAGTGTCATTCAAATGATGGGCAACATATTAAAGTGATTCTCCTCGACCAACTGCAGAAACCCAGCCCAGAAGCCCCTTCTGGGTTCATTTAGCAGAGGTGCTGTCACACACGGGGCACAGCCAGCTGGTCACTCAGCCTCACAGCTGCTGTCCTGAAGAAGCAGGCTGACTGATTTTCCCCCCACTGCATCCACATATTCTTTTCTTACATAACCAGTCATCTGAAGAATGGGAAAAAAAACACAAACCCTCATCTGTGAGTGGGCTGAAGGTACCAGTTAAGATGTAAAGGGTTGCTCTTGTCAGATGAGTGATTTGTCAAGCTACTGTCTCTCAGCAGGAATATGGGGAATGACTGTACAGGCTCGTTTCAGTGCACAGTAAAGCAAGTTAGATTTAAGATGCTTAAATCCCAAAGTAAACTAATCTGCTTCCCTGTGTACTGAAATCAGCTAACAGGTATTGCAGCTCCGTTCTGCACTTTGGATTCAGGGCAGCAACCTGGAGTTGAGGGATGACTGACAGGTAAGGGACAATGTTCCTTTCATGGACTCCAACTGGATGTAGAAAGAATTTATCAGTCTGCATCAACAGAGCTGAATAGAATTGAAGGAGCACTGCTGGCAGGTTTTTGAATTAAAAATATAAGTATAAATGTATTAAATATTCTGAAATAAAATTTTATTAGCCAAATGGTTTCTTTTTTTTTGGTAGTAAATGGCCTGAGTTTTAAAACTAGTAGTGGCAAGGAGACACACACACACTGGTCAGTGATAGTCATCCACAAGAAACACTTTGTGGATACATCAGTGCTCCAGGCTCTCCGCTCTGCCCCATTCCATTTTCTCTTTGATGTCACTAAGTTATTCATCTTATTAGTTCAAGCTTTATCTTTCGATCAAACTTCTGTAATGCATAATTTGGAAATGAGTT
This sequence comes from Empidonax traillii, assembly GCF_003031625.1. Taxonomy (NCBI): domain Eukaryota; kingdom Metazoa; phylum Chordata; class Aves; order Passeriformes; family Tyrannidae; genus Empidonax; species Empidonax traillii. The sequence goes on from NW_020955205.1 coordinate 29,911, forward strand.
TCTTAGAGGGACAAGAGCTGTCAAACAGTAACCCCTATCAGATCAACCCCAGCAAAGTGGTAACAGCTTGGGACAAGTCGGAGCCAAAGTTGGAATTTTAGAGCATACGTGCAAGTTATTATTTTCCAAAAACCACAGTGTTGACATTACAAGGGAGGAAAAGAGAGGAAAGATCGTATCTCCCGAGTCCTTGATCAAATTACTTCACAATTCACCCACTAACCCTATCCCCTGGTTCCCATAACAGACAACAATCTGAGACAGAACAAGCCTGTGGATTTTAGAGCATTAAGGGGGAAAAAAGGGAACAAACTACAGTGTTGCAACTAAATCTCTGGAGGATGTAGAAGCATTCAGAGGTATTTTAAATAACAGAGTAATTTTATTGAATCTTGGGGGACAACTCAAAATTATCCACAGTCTATGTGCAAGATATAAGAACTAGGAGCACAGAACTATGGAGTGCCTGCAATTTCCTATAGTTTCCCCCAGCAAACTTTTCTCAAAGTAATTGTCAAAGATATTAGATTCCAGGATTTCGAAGATGGTATCTGCTAGTTCTTAATTTATCCCAGCCTCTCATCTTTGAAGCAATTCAGTTTCTGTCTCAGTGCCTAATTTCCATTTTACACGTCCTATAATTGTGTTTGTCCTTTTGTCCTTTAAAGCTGACTTCTGAAAGATTCCCATCATTAACACATCTACAAAGAACAAACAACTCGCTCCCTTTCTGGGTCCCTCGGTTGAGATCTAATTATTAAAGTTATAATTATGTTTTCTTATATATTTTAATAAGTTGGAAATTGCTTTAGATTTCTCTTTTACAGAAAGTTGTGGGCTTGGACACTTCTTTCTTGTGGAAGGGATGTGTGCTTTGCAGAGCTTTCAGATGCTTCACCTTTAAACTAACTTGTTGCATGAATTACTGTTCACCTTCTATCAAGTGCTGGTTATTTTTTATCACATTTAAATTCTTACAGTTTCCCTCTGCACACTTAGGAACTTTTCTCAGCCTACAAATCTTATGCAGGGCTCCTAGAATTCCTTACTAACACTTTTTAAACACTTCAGCCCATCTATCTTGTCTCTCCTTTCTTCAACATCTATTTCCTAAAGCATGAACTTCATCTTCTTAGAATATGGCAGTGCTGTGGACTTTTTAACATGTAAAACTAAGAGCTGGCAATCCCCCTCCAAGACTAGAAAAACATGAAAAATAACTCACAACACTGAGCTATGCCTAATTCATGATACAGACTCTTTTCTATACAGGAAAGTATAAATAGTGTCCACAGCTGTGCAATTTATCCTTAGCCATTAAATGTCTCCACAGCCTTACAATTTCTAAAAGTGTCTGCGCTGCCTACAAATGAGCTGCATTAATATAAACAGTGCACGAATGTCCAGAGAGGCTATAAAACAAAAGCCCCAAGAACAGACCTCAACTAAAAAGTGGCACCTTCAGATTAAAAAAAAAAACAAAAAACACGAGCTTGTAACTATTTCACAGTTGATCAATTCACCAAGAACCCCTTCCAGTGTTGTGATCCCTCAGTCCTGAGTTCCTGGTTTAGGTGCCTGGAGGGAAAACAAGAGCTTGCTTGAAAAGCATGGAGCCAACCATGCCCTCTGCACTGTGCCCGTGCACTGGAGGTACCAGAGCATCCTGGTTCCAGAGTTTTGGTCTGCTCTGACCCAAACACTCCTCCTGACAAAAGAGAGGATGAAACAACCCTGCGAAGACTGGCAAGATTGAAACAAGGCTTCAGCTCGACAGGTAGGCACGGGGATCCAGCTAAACATGGGCTCATTGGCTCAAGTCCTAAACAAACAAGTTCATCGTACAGATGCTACGGTTAAAAATCCAGCACTGCTCACTCACAGCGCTCTGCAGAGGAGTAAGGGAGGCTAAAATAAGCTGCACGCTGTATCTTATCTCCATTTTAAGAATGAGCAAGTTTCTTAACCTCTTTGTCTCAGTTTCCAAGGCTACAAGTGAGGCATGACAAAGGCAGGAAGAAAACTCATATTTTTGGCTCTCAGTTTTTTCTTTCTTGCTGTTCAGTCATCTTATCTTCCTGAACTCTGGGCTTTAGCTATTTAAGCATAGATATTATTCTGTGTTCAGCCTGTTTTCTTGGTGATTCTAAGTGGCTTTTCTTTTTTGCAAACGTGACCAATTGTTTGGTGCTTAAATTTGATCACTTCTTGCCTGCATGCACTTGGAAATAATCAAGGAAACAATACTCCAACCAGTACCAGCTGAGGAAAGGACACATTTCTATAAAATAAAGTTAAACCAAACAATTTTTAAAGGTATGTAAATGACGTGAGAGAAGACAGGAAACCACATCTAAAGTGCAAATCAAACCCATTGTTTTGTAAAATTTCTGGGTAAGCTTTGAAAAACGGCTTTTTCTACTTTTCTCCCGCAGATTTTCTTTGTTCACTACCGAAGTAAAAACAAAGCAACAGGAAAATGATGTTCCTCCTCCGCAGAGAAGTAATGAAGTCTCCTCCCCCTTCCAAAGGGGATCACAGTTTGCCAGCTTTGGCAGCCACCGGAGTATTTAAAATAGAAATGAATCCCAAAATGTGATTTGGCAGAGAACCGCTGAAACATTCAGCGAGTCTGTTTTCCCTCTTTTCCACTTCCTTTCTAACCATTCTAATAATATCTAGAGATGCTTTCCAGCACCTCGGGGATGAAAGGCACACAGAGCGGGCACCCGGACAAAGGAGCCCCGTGAACTTTAACACACATGCAGCACACGGATCAGACAGACCGGCTTTGTGCAGGGAGGGCTCCTTGTATGGCCACGTCCCAGCCCGCTGGGACACTTCCAGCAGCTGCTCCTGTTCTCTCACACAGCTACGGGAGGCACCCCCCTGTGCCTCCCAAAAACCCGGGAGGCATCGGCTCGTCCGGCACCGGGAAAAGGTGATGCCATCGAATTTTTGTGACAGGTTCCTAAGATTTTTCATAACACGAAGTCTTCATCTACAAGGAAGTGAATGCTCAGGCCAGAAGGCACAATATCTTAGGGATGTTTCAGGCAACGCTGCATTGAAAGAAAAGTGCAAAATACCAGAGATGACTCAAAGATAAGAACTCTTTACAGGGATGTCTGAATACCCAGCCAGACTGAAGCAGGATAGTCGGAGTCGGTATGCAAGAAACTCCACCCAAAACAATTGGTTTTGGGAAAAAAAAATTATTTAATATGGAACACAACTGGACACCGGGTGGGAAAAATAAGCCAGTTGTCACAGATGCTTGAAGCAATAACAGAAAGCGCGTTTTACTGACGGAGGTAAATAGGTTGGACATGAAAAAAAAACCATGACAGTTCATCTTTAAAGAAATGTTTTCAACAAGAGGAGCAGATTGCCTGGCAGGTATAACCACTACTTCATTGGACTTACATCTTTAATGCCACTGACTAGGAAGCTTTGTATATATAAATCAATCCATCTTATTCACTCACAGAATAAAAGCTGTTAAGCATTTCTGAACCCACAAAATATGAGCTTTGACATTCAACCAGCCAGGCAGGAGACTGATTCATACAGCAGCCTCAATTTGAAAGATGGGCAAAATGTCTTCCATACCTTTATGCAACAGCACCACACTACCAAAATAATCATGTTCAGGCTCTTGCAACATGCCTCCAGAAAATGTCAGGACCAAAACTTGCTCGTTCCAAGAGCAGAGAAACTTTCCAAGCATCAACATTTTGTCTTCTGAATGTTTTAAGCTTTAGAATTTTTATACTCTCATCCCGAGGCTGACAGTCGCTTCTGCTTTGCCAACAATGAAACAGTTCAGAGGCAGCAGCAGGAGGACTGAAAGACTGATTTCACAGATTATTGGTGCAGGCAGTGTTTGTAAACTGCTGACCCCAAACCACGGAGAACTGAGGGCCTTGCGGATCGAAGTGAGACTTCCACCTCGCAAGACAATTTAAATTGATTTGAAACCCCAGGTTAGCCTGTCAACTTTTCCTAAGAAAAAACCAAAAAACCCCCAAAACTTTTAAAGGAGTTCATTCTAAATGAGTCACATCAGCCCACCCGAGCAAATCAGCTCATTGTTCTGATTTCCCCTCCCTCAAAATGCATCGTGTCCTCAGTACAATGCACAAATAACCCAGGACTTGCCAAAAGCTGCCACCAAGCTCTAATTACAGCAGTCCTATTCTGTATATTCTTAAATCAAACGAGAACTAAATCAGCCTGCTAAAAACCAGGCTTCAAAGCCTCCAGTGCAGATTAAGAAATAAATCTCTGCAATGAAGTATCAGCCAGCTCAGCCTGCTTCAGAACCTCAGTGCAGGAAGATTTTAATTTTCTTGCTTAAAGATAAGACCGTGGCACACACGTGAAAGCTGCTGAGCAAAAGAAGTGACAAAAAGCATCAATTAACTGTACCAAGTTATTTTACATGCAGATCACTATTACTAAATGTTTCAGGCAACTTACTGGTATTCCCTCATTGCCTCTTTGGCTGCTCTCTTTTCAACTGATTCAGCTCCATGAGTTAGAATGCACTGTCAGAGTTTTTGCCATTTTGTTGGGAATACCATGCCCTATTTTAGATTTCACTATATTTTACAGAAGAGTTAAAAAAATTATGGGTGCACATCATTCTGCCAATCATTCTCCTCTCATCAAGCTTTTGTCATGACCTGACAATACCAAAGGACTTGAATGCATTTTACTGTTTTACAGACAGATTGCTTGATCCCCTGTCACAAATGATGGAAAACGTCATTTTGAGTCAACGATAAAACTTGTAACATTGAAGCTTCCTTACTTAAAAAGTATTTTTTCAGTCTCTGACTTGCAGTCTAAAAATAGCACAAATCTATTTTAATCTAGGTGCTCTACCCCTATCTAAAATTTTAAATTTCTTACTAAAACTATCTGAAAACTGAGTATCAAACTAAGCGTTATCCCGGTTTCCAAGTTTTTCCCGTTTCTGACCAATGCAGAAATTCATTCCAAAGACTACTCCCAAATCACATGGTGACTTTCCTTTTCTCATGGCTGAATACTTGAATACTCACCAGCAGGTTTGACTCCAAGCTTCTGATATGCAAGGCAGCCCTTCCAGCTCACAGGGAGAAATATTTAACTAGCAAAATGTACAGTTGCTCTGAACTGACTGTAACACATGACCTGGCATGTGCTTTGACAGCAAGTTTTTCAAGAAAGATGACAATACAACAGAGTTACAAAACCAAAATACAGCAGTGCCAGGATAAGCCTTTAGAAATACAATTTGTGATGTAAAGCAATAAATCTTTAACATTTGAACTAAAGACTGGAAGATTTTAGAAGCAGCAGCCTCACTGCTGAGTTTAAGAGACATACCCGTAAAGTATTATGGCAACTAAATAAATATTTACCATGGCTGTTTTCGAAAGGCTGGGTTAGCAAAGAGTGTAAGACAGTGAGAGTGCTCTGGATCCTCTTTTAAACACTGGAATAATTGACTGCAGGCACGCCAAGCTTTTAGTTCTCTTATTTGTAGAATCAGTAAATGATGGAGTTCTGGGTTTTGATAGGAGCAGAGTTAAAAAGTCATTTCACTCTGCTGCCTGTCCGCTTCCAACTCACAGGCAACTCACTAAATGTCTCCTCAACCAGCACCTTAAAGGAAAAAACCCTCAGCAAACCCAAGTCCCAGCAAATTCCTGGAAAGATGAGCATTTCAGTCACTCTCCCCAGACAGTGAAACGCCGGGTTCGTGTGCTGCTACGAGATTTAAAATCACCATTACCTTCCACTGCCTTCCTCTGCAGATATAAACGGACTCTTCCCAAAATATGAATACAGCTGGAGATTCAACATTACTTCCTAAGACAGCATTAATAGTCACTTGAAACAAATATATCTCTTAAGATATACATACATACAGATAAACTTGAGCTCAGACACACATAATTCTCAGTGTGAAAATAGAAAGCATCTCTTCTTTGAATCAAAGTTTGCAGAACATTTTTTTTTCCCCAAAATAATTGGGTTTGGGATTCAAATATTTCCTTAACCTGTGACCAGAGCAACATAGCGTAGAATAATCATTTTTGTCCAAATTCTTCACGGCCAAAGATAATTACAATCAGTCCTCTTGAACTATTGACTGACATTATACAGCTCAACTTTCACAAGTGCTAAAATGTCAGAATTTTCTAGGAAACTGTAAAAGTACATTTTTTTTCCCCTTCACTCAAAAGGCATTCTCTTTTCTAATTGTGACTGCCTTTTTGCCAGATTCCAAAGTAGACAGTTCAGCCCCAAGTCTGCTTTGTCCACCAGCCTCTAATTATGAAGAGAAAGAAGAAATAAAACAGAGAAAATGAGTAACTTGAACGAGATTTCCAAAACCTAACAGCTTCCACACTTTGTGCCAACATTTCCTCAGGAAGTTATAACTTTATACAGAGAAAATTCCAATGATTTTGAATTCTGTAAGTACTAAAGAAAATATTTTCTATTCAAAACATTGCACATTTAAGCCTCCTATATGAACTAAGGGGGCCTTTTGGTCTTACAGAGCAAGAATATAGGAAAACATATTTGGGTTTACACGGCTACAAGCAGCAAATACTTTAGTGAAGCAGTAAACACTTAGTAAAGCCAAAACAAAAATTTGAGATCATGCTCAGAACTTCAAAAAACTTCAGTGTTATGTAACAGAAAGCACAAAGCTCAGGAGAATTGTTCATCTGAAAAATATGAAAAAAAAAACAACAAAAAAACAACCTTTCAAAACAACATATTTATTCCAACTCATCTTCAAGAGGCTGAAGAGACCACATCCCCTCTATCTGATTTTCCACAGGCATACCCTGTGAAACAGTGCAGACACAGCAGGGTCCCACCAATTAGCAAAGCAGAATTCAGACAGATAGTCATCTTCATCACAGGAAGTCTCAATTTTTCTCTCTCATGGAACAAAATAAAGAAGACAGACCTATATTTCAGCATTTTTTTCCTTATTCAAAGGCCAGATTGCTGATTTTTCAGGTGCTGTGCAATTAACTTCAGGAATCGGATCCCTTTTGCTCTCTGCATATTCTGGTTTTACGTGGCACGGTTTTGCACCCAAGGATATGGAAGTGATGAGTTAATGTGGTATGTAGAGTGTGTTCCTTATCAGCCCGAGAAAAGCACCCCAGGAAAAGATGATTGTTCTCCTGCCTTTTTTAAGGTCTCAGAATACAAACTGAGTCTCGTTCATCTCTCAAATTAATGAGCAGAGTTCCTTTTTTTGGAGTGTGTGACAGCTCTCCCAGTTAAAGCAGATCATAAAACCTCTGCCAAGAAAAAAACCCGAGCGTGTTATAGGCACAACAAACTGCTACAGGTACAGACTGATGACTGCAAAAGCACCTCTGAGACAGCAAGTCCTGCACTGATGAGTCCCAGGGAGGATACAGGACCTGCTCAGGTTTTTAGTTGTCCCCTGGATAGAATTTTTCAGAACTTTATAAAACAGATTATGCAGGCAGGGCAAATATTTTACTGTGCATCGTGCAGTGAACATTTATACATCTGATACACATTTACCTGCAGAACAACTGCCCCTGCAACTTCTGGAAGAAGCCACAGGAAAGCAGTGATGGAAACAAAACCTCAACCCATGTGGCAAAACCAGTTAAATTAAAAGTAGCTGGAATCTACAGATCTAAAATACCTAATCACAGACATTTGTAAACTGGCAGGGGAAAGCCAAAAATTACATTCCCCCCTCCCCCCCCCCCATTGCCTTATGTTCACCAAAGGAAAGAACCAAAGTTTTAAAATTAGAATCATAACTGCTCCCATATCCCTTGAAATACAAGCCTGAGTGCATAAGTGTCTTGCTTATTACAAGCAAAAAAACCCCAAGAAGCCACATCCACCTGCTGTAGAGAGACTGATGTTGATAGGAGATGGTTCCTCTCCAGTGTATACACTAATGACAGTGCTATCATTTTTGGGAAAGCAGAGCTTTCACTTGTTTAGAAACTGATACTGATTTTCAATTATTTCACTTGTTCAGTAATTTTTTAACCACAGCTCAGCTATTTGCATCCAGCACAATCACAGCAACTATGAACCAATCCTGGCTGCTTATCTTTCCAGTATATTTTCCATCTTTTATTGAGATTACTTGATGGGAAAAGTACATCAACTCTCTTCATCAACACAACAAAAAAAATGCTCAGTGAATTATCTATGTAACACAGTTGCAGGGACTACTGGCTGAACTTATAACGCCCTAAATCAGCAGGGGGGGCTTACCAGTGAACATCATATTCATTAGATGCATTAATATTTCCTCCTGCATTCTATAGATTTCATTTTCTTTGGCTCTTTAAGAACTTCTTCATGAAAGCTCCCAAAGTCAGCTTTCCATGTAGACAGAACAACATTTAATATGCAAAGAACTGCAGGCACTGAACTCCAGGGAAAATACCCAATTATGTAACATTTGATACCTTAAATTAATTCCCACTTATTTAAATGCTGTTGCTTTGGTATATCACCTCTTTACTGATTTTTTTTCCCCATAAGAATTATTAGTGTATGCATGAACCTTCCATCAGGTGCCCTGGCAGTTGTGTAGGAATGTTGTAGAAAATACTATTAATTCCACAGACTTTTCCATAATCCCCTCGGGGAGAGGGTTTGAGCAGAACCCGATAATCCATGCTGGTTATCTTTTTCAACATGTTTCTATACAACACTGTTTCTCACTCGGCAAATTTGGCTTCAAAAGGTCTGTCTGTCGCTATCTCCATTGTTCAGGAATAGCTCTGTTGATTTACACTGATAAACAAAGATAATGTACAACCATAAGCAATGAAGTCAATCTGCAAAGGACAGAGCAGGAAAAAAAAGCCTGCAATTTTATCACCATTATGTACTAGAAAGAAAAATTACAGCCTTGGGAGGGGAAAAAAGAAAAAGGTGGGGGGTGAGAACTGGACGCCTTTTTTTTAATCACCACCTCTTGCTATTTCCAACACCATGCAATCCAGTATTATTTGCAGTAGTGAATGAAAAGAATGTATTTACTGAACCCCCTTCTGATGCTGAGTGGCAACAGCCACCAGAAAGGAACCTGATTCAGCTTCTGTCTTTGAAAGCAACAAACAATCAGACACTTTCACATTCCAACACGAAGAACAACAGAGATAATTATGCAGAACACGGGAGAACTCACCATGACTAAAGCTCCAGTGCAGCTGAGGAATCTCCATCTAAACCACCCTGCAATCTCACCTTAAACCTGCAAAGCTGTCGCAGGAGGTTTTTCATGGCAACTGTTACTAACAGCGTCTCTCTATCAACTGCTAAAAACAGGTACTTTATATACCAGAGTGCAACACTCCTCTGGTGTACCAACTAAAACAACCAGCTCTGGAAGAGATTTGCTTTCCCTCTAAGAAGATAAGCAGGTTAACTTGTAGGGAACCATGAACCAGCACCCTGCCTGCCAACAGGTTCATGGAGCAAGATGCCAATTGGGATGGAACTGATAGAGCTCACAGGGTAAACGAAATACACGTTAAGCTCTGAGCTCTGCTTGTACTGACATCTTTTCCTCCCAGGGATGCTGCCCTTGCTGCACGAGGAATACTTACTAGGCAAAATTCACAGGCACAGGAACACTTCAAGCTTCAGCAAGATTTGTCCTAACACGCCTTCCTTTTCTGCACTTCCCAAGCAATCTTTTCTAGCCAAAAACACTGACCTTTAAACACAAATCTGTCTCACGTTAAGGCCTGCAATAACACTTTCAAAATTCGGTTGTTGCAGATGAAAGGTGTGTTATCGACAGCTTCATAAGCAGCAGAGCAGGTTTGAGACTTCCCTCCTTGCATTTTTGCTTCCTTCCTTGGCATTTTAAATTAAAAAAAAAAAAATCACAGTACAAAGATACAATTTCATGTATATAAAGCTTTAGAATAGTCAACATTTATGGCTTGGATTATGTTTAACACCAAGTTCAGTGAATTGTTCCACTGACTTACACCCGACAGCAAACTGTTGCACAGTCACGGCCTGGGTAACTGATGACACAGAGATCTTTCATGTGCCCCTCACTCTCGATATCCTCACTCTGAGCTATCTCCCTGCTTCTAAAAACAGAGAACATCTCCAGTTTACAGTACAAAAGTCATTAAATAAACTGTCTTCTCCAAGGATCATTCCAAACGGCAGGAGTCACCCTCCTTAACCATATAGTTACAGACTCAAAAGTCTGAGACTGGAGAATATTATGCAACCTGTTTTTAAGCAAAACCACCCAATCTAGACCAGGGAGGCAGAGCAGGACAATTAGCAAGGCTCAAAGCAAATGGAAAAACAATTACACAACATGAGTTACTCCCCCATGGAAAACTCCTATACTAATATTTATTCTCTCCCAGCTGGTATGTATTTGCATTTAACTTCAAAGTTTATTAAAGCAATGTAATTGTGAACCTTTACAGAAGGAATCAGTGATTTTAATGGGGTTCCAAACAGGCTCAGGGGTCACTCTGCAGAAGACTATTAGGGGATAAAACAAGGTAGAGAGAAAGGCAGTACTTGCTTGGAAAAAAAAAAAAAAGGTGCTAAAAGACTTAAGAGGTACCCAAGGACAGAGTCAGCTCAAGAGCTGTGGTAATTTTGAGTGTCTCTATTACCTTCAGACATGCATGTTTCAGAATTTACTGGCCAATCCGAGGGGAGATGACATATTTTTAAAACCTTCCTCTTGCTGCATTAAAACAAGTCCACAGAAAGGACATCAACAAGTATAAAAGCAAAACAATGACAGTAAGAGGCAACTTGGCAGCAAGAGCATCTGTGATGTACACAGAGACTCACCAAGAGGGGATATAACATGAAGTCAGTGTGGAATGATGTCTATATTTGTTCATGTTTATAGTGCAGAGTTAAATGTCTTTTTAATGTGTGTGAAGGTTTTCCTGACAGTAAGACCCTCAGAGGTGGAAGATGTGTATATATATATACAAAAATACATACACTCAAAATGTCCATTTTCTGTGTTATGTACCCTCTCCCTCCTTTGGGGAGCTTTGTAGAGGGGCCTGTACAAACACAGGCACGAATCCAAGAAGGAACATTTCAGGAGTGACATCGGTTTTACGAAAACAGCGGAGGTCAAACGGCGACTGCACCACTAAACGGCTTCCTACAGAACCTCTACCCAACAATACAATCATCCAAATCCACCAGAACACCAAGAAGGTTGCATTTGGCAAACTGTGTGCTAGTAGCAGTATTTTCTGAAATAGCACTAACTTTATCAAGGCAGTGATCTTACTTTTTAGCACCACACCGAGCTGGTGGCTCAGACAAGATGTTACTAAAACAAGTATTGCTCGAAGCCTACAGTGTTTAGCCTGGCATGGTTTTTATCCGTTTGTTTACTGTGATTTCAAAAAACTTTGCTAAAAACATCTCCTGCAGTCAACGGGGACTGTATTAAGACAGTTGAGCATTTATGTTTCAGTGCATGTAAGGTGTTTTTTTTTTTTCAAATGAAATATTGCTCTTAAGTAAAATGTGGGATAACGTCCACAAATGGAAAGATTTTAAAGTGTCTTTCCCAGTTAATATTTGTAATTTTTTGCACTTTAAAGGGATGAAATACTCATTCCCCTCCATGTTGAGGAAATTAACCATCCCCTGCTCTAAAACCTGCCAACCAAGAAAAATATTCCTAAGCAAGAACTCTGAAGGCATTTTGAGATTCAGACAACAAATTAATGCTCTTAAATACTGTTTTACACATTGTATTTGCCCATCTTTTAAACATAAACGTAACTATGTGGTGCTCAAAGTGCAGATATTCAATAGAGATCATTGTGATCCTTGTTACTGTGACTGTAATTCATGCAAAAGCATCTCATTAAGGCCTGGCCCATACACAGCAGGTGTGGGTAGTGAGCCCAAGGAACCTGCTACTTGGAGATTTTTTTCCAAGTACTCACACAGAAAGGAAACCAGTCAGGGTGACAGTTCTCCCCAGAATCAAAGACTTAAAAAAGAAAATCCATTGCAGGTTGATTACAAAATACTTCTCCAAGTGGTGTGGTTTAAAACTGATTTTACCCTCATCCTGCACAACAATATGTGATTACTGGGAAGAGAGAAATGATGAATGAGGCTTCGAGGGGTTCTGAAATCCTGTTGTTATTGTTACCACCTGAACAACCCCAAAAACATCTGTGGTAAAGCCACTTTGTAACTTGGTGAGTTAACAGGGTAACTTTTGTAATAGCTGATGGGGTCCCAAAAGAGATTCAATTTACAGAAGGTGACCTCAGAGTTACCACCCACCACGTGGTTTTCTTCTATCCATATTTTCAACTATCAGGCAATCTCAAATTAACTCAGTCCACTTAAGGAGATATGGGGAAAGAAATTGCTCTAGTGACTCAGGCACTTTATCTTAGGGAAAAGGAAGACTGAAAGTTTCTTACATGCTTGATAATTTCTGCTTTTGATCTGGAGAACACAGAAGAAAATACAGAGCCCGCGACACTAAACCACAGTTTGGGGAAATCTGAGCTCAAACACTGGACAACCAACTAGAATTGTTACCAGGTAAAACCAAGTCATTTTTCCTTGCTGCTAACACTGCAGAAATTCTAAAGCTGTCACACCTCAGTGTATATTGTTGATTTGCTCCACTTTACCCTGCTTTAAAAGAGTGAAAGTCAGCTAAGCAAGTCTTATTCCAGTTTGCAGCCTGTATTTTTCCACTCTGGATTTAAAACTGTACAGCAATGGAAATCGTACATTATTGTGCTGATACATAAGAAACAATGAAGGCATTTCAGCCTCAGGCCAGTGTAAATCCCAGGGCAATACTCAGTCCTTACACAGCGGTCATGTGGGAGCACAGGAGGGTGGGAAGGCTGGTGGTGCCAATAAAGGTCCCTGCACTGGCCTGTCACAGGTGATGAACTCACAGAACGTGGCACCAAACTCCTCTGGGTACCAGCATGGAGAACCCAAAGCTTTTCCCCACCTTGGGACTGGAGCCCCACGTCTCCTCCTCCAAAATCCATACTACTTTACGTGCACAGAGAGTGGATTTTGCCTCACTGGTGATTTTTGGTTGCCACTAGCAGCCAGTAAATGCTACATATGGCCCCCAAATAACTTTACGTTATTTCTTCACAGTTGGCTTCAACTAATAAACCCAAACATGTTTTACAGATTATTATTTTTGTACTCTAAGTAGGTTAAAAGCATCTGGAGGTATTAATAGCAGAAAGATAAGGAAGTTTTAATTTCAGTTTCCCTGTGTCAGGTGCTTTCTCTGCGAGCTCTTTTCACGTCACAAGGTACTCCACCAGTTCTCAGAGTGCTGCTCACCGGTGCAGCACCATCCCCTCCTCACACTCCTGTCATTTGCATTTCAATATCCTACCCATACCCGACCGTCAGCTCTGACACACCGACTACGCGGGAGGGAGCAGCTCGGCAGGATTCCTCGGGAGCTGCAGGAAGTGGGAACATTGTGGAAGGTGGCAGGAGACAGACCTCGCCTCGGATCCGTACCCGGCAATCCCAGTGCGGACCTTTGGGGCTCTGTTTTCAGGGGCTGGGGAAGAGAAGGTCCAACAACCTTACACACAAAGAAAAAGAGAAAGGACTGTTAACGCCACCTGAAATCCGATCGCATCAGGCAGCAACCAGAACAAGAGGAGCAGCGACAAGGATTAAAGCTGCAGATCCCTTCAGAGGGAAGGGCGAAGAAAACCTGGGCAACTATAGCAGGGATGGGAGGGGCTAATCCTAAACTGGGATGAGGGGCAGCTGGAGGGAAAAGGGCAGCCTAAGAGCAAAGCCCAAACAGGAAAAGGGAAAAGGAAAGGAGAGACACAGGAGTGTAAATTCAGAAACAAAGTGGAGAAAAACATGTTACAACTTGTTAACTGAGAGTAAGCTTTTCTCATACATATTTTTCATAGCATGATACAGACGGTTAGCAGTGATTGCCAACGTCTGTGACCCTACCCAGTAACTTACAATAATTATCTTTGTATTTTACTATCTCGTTTAGGCAACAGAAATCAATATTTAGGAGGCATTTAGCCAAACAGCATCTGCCCTTTACTTCTCTTTAAATGACTGATTCCAACCAATTCCTTCACTTGGAAAGTAAGCAGAAAAGAATACATATTTTGGTAAACATGCCTGCAAGTGGATTTTCTGAGGAGCTGAAAAGTCAGAAATGCAAATTACCCAAGGAGCTGAAATGGTACTTTGCCTCCTTGCTCTCTCTTTCTCAGACGCAGCCATAATAACTCTTACCCATACCTAGGGAATGCTGTTGCTTCAAAATAACTGTATATTTATTTACGTAGTTAATGCGTGTTCTAAAATAGAAGGAAATGCAAGCATTGCATCCATTATCAACTGCAGCTGGGTAGAAGTGCCTACCAGGCAGGCAAGTCTGCTGGCTCCTTTGGTGCCTCCTGCCCAAGCTCTGAAATCACACCCCACCTGCCACTACTGCGCAGGTGAGGCATTTGAGCCAAACAGAACTATAAAAAAAAAAAAAGTTATTTAGCAAGTCTGTGGATTAAGTTATCTACGTGAGATATCCTAACAAGAAGGTAAAGCCATCAAGAAATGAATGCATGAGGTTAATCATGGAAAGTTACTCATGGAAAAATTGGTAACTCACTTCTTGCATAGTTCTACATTTTAGAGACTAAAAATGAGGTTTCTCTGAAAACACACAGAGCAGTAACTTTGCCAGGAAGATGCTTCATCTGGATAAATCATCTCAGCCACTTTCCAGACAAAACCTTTTAAACCACGGTGAAACCAGAGATTGAGAGCTCTAACCAGTCAAAAGGACCAAATAAAATCTCCACAAGTGTTTGCTGCTCTGCTACACCACTGGAATCCAACTGTCTAGATGAGGCTATAAGTCAATAGTCACACGGGATTAGGTACATCTCGTTTGCAACAAAGGTACTCGCTCAGCTGGCAATTTCAAACAAGTTTAAGTAAACTCTCTAACTACAGAACCTAAGCACGGGAATTCCGTAAAGTCTTGGCTCCTAAAACAAGTCCACGTTCTTTCCTTCCTGCCCATACATCTCCGTGTATTATTTTTTTTTTTAAGTATCCGAGAATAAAGTGCTTTAGCAGACCTTAGACAGCCTTTAAGCCACAAAGAGTAAGGGGAAAAACTTTGGAGGCACTTGAGCAGCGATTAAAGACAAACGAAAGCCAAGCCTTACAAAGACCTGAAATAAACAGAAATTATGTTCTCTAAGAAGGGACCCCTGTTAAATTCGAGGTCGGATATCCACCACACAACGCTCCCCCTCCTCCTTGTGCTCACGGAGGGACAGCCTGGACATTCTGTACCAGGTATCAGTTGTTCCGTAAGTAACCAACACCTGCGAAGCGTTTTTACATCGTTTCACTTGCTGTCCCAGTGCAAATCCCAGCCTTCCCAGCCTGGCCTCAACTTCACCCGCTGTAAAGACCGGCGAGCACACCGACCTACCTGCGAGTCCAAAATAACCCTCGAGAGGAAGGGGGAAGCACCTGGAGAAGGACGGAATGCAGCCACACACGTACACAGCAACACGCGGAGTCTTTCAAGTCAGGAATTCTCGGTAATAACAGAGCAGGGACAGAGCCGCGGCAGGGACAGCATCCACCCGGCCACCTCCGCAGCGGCTCCATCCCGGGGAGTTCCTCGAAGGTGCCCGCCTGGCGGCGGCGGGCGTTCCCCGGCCGGGCAGGGCGCGGGATGGAGCGGGCGCGGGGAGCGCCCGGGGCTGCGGGCGGGCAGCCGGGGCCCCGCGCCCCGCCGGGGGCAAGGGCGCTGCGCGGCCCCGCGGGGGCCCCGGCGCGGCTGTGCCGGCGCCAGGCGGGCTCTGTGGGCGCCGCTCCGACCGGCGGGGGCCTCGGCGAGGGGCGCCGGCGGGACCCCCGCGACGGGCCGGGCGGGCGGCGGCTGCACCCGCGGCTCCCCCCTCATCCCGCCGGGGCCCCTCTGAGGAAACTCGACCGCCGCCACCACCACCGCCGCCCCGCTCCCCCCAGCCTCCCCCGGCGGCGCGGAGGGCCACCACCCCCTCCACCACCCCTCACCTGGCGGGGGCTCCCCCAGCGCCGCGGCGGCTCCGTGCGGGGTGCGGGCTCTGCCGCTGCCGCCGGGCCCGCCGAGGACGCGGCTCCGGGACGGGGCTGCGAGCGCCGCGCCCGCGCAACCACCAACTCCGGGCGCCGCCCCCCGCGCGCGCACCGCCGCGAGGCCCCGCCCCTCCGCCCGCCTATTGGCTGCGACCGCCAGGGGGGCGGGGCGCGCCTGAGGGAAGACTACAGCTCCCGGCGTGCCCCGCGCGGCCCTTTAAAAGCGTCCCGTGGGTCTGCGCGCGCTTGGAAGTGGTGTGTTTTCGTCCGCGGACGTGAAGTAGTCCCGGCGTGTTGTTTGCGCTTGGGCCCCACACAGGGTCGCTGAGGGAATGGCCGTGGCGGGCGGTGATTCACGGGCACTCCCGACCCAACTGGACGTTCTCCCGGTAGGTTCCTCCTGAAGAGGAGGGAGGGCTGCTGTGAGGCGGGAGCGGAGGGATCCGGGCGGGCGGTGACGCGCCTTGCGCGTGCGGGCGCGCGGCGGCTGCGCGGGCTGAGGGGACCCGGCCTGAGGGGACGCGGCCGCCCCGGCCCCGCTCGGGAGCCGCCCCGGCAGGTCAGTGGGAGCACCGCGGGCCCTCCACCTTTCCTCGCCTGCCGAGGGCGGGCGGCGCTGGGTGCTGTGGGCCGCCGGTGAGGGGGGCCTGGGGGAGCCGCCGGAGCTCGCGGGAGGCGAGGGGGAAGAGCCGGGTGAGGGTCTGAGCTTTAGGCTTTCAGTATTCTCTCTTACGTTTCTTCCCTTGGTTCCTGCAAAGCCATAATGTTTTATGGCTCCTTAATTGCGTTTATTTATCCTTTCATCGCGTCCACTTAAAGTTCCCTTGTCAAGCAGGTCTCTTATCACAGCGTGGGTTTTTTGATACTTCTGTCCAGGTCTTCACATTCTGTTCCCTGTCCCCGAGGAACTGAAGTCCCTTATCCTTGAGGCGGCAAAAAAAAAGGAAGAAAAATAAAAAAGCCCCGACCGTAGGGTTGAAAACACCGGAGCCACGTGCCCTTTGAGGCGCCATTCATTGCAATTCTCTGGAAAAGCAGCGCTGGAGTGGAACTGGTACGGCCCTCCCTGCCTTGGGCGGCGGGGAACTGAGCGGGGATGTCCTGTGAGGGCAGCGGGGAGCAGCCGTGGAGCTGCCTCTTGGAGATACTCTTAAGAAAAAGACCCCCCCAAAACTACCTTGCGAGTGAGAAGAATTGGTGTAACTGGTTAAGAAAGGTGTCTAGAAAAACGAGAGAGGGCTTTTTACTGAGTAGAAAAGAGGGAAAGTCCCGTTGGCAGAGGAAAAGAGCTGCTTTCTAGAGAAGTGGCCTCCAACTTTTTTGGCTGTACGTGCCTATCACGGAAACACTTTTTAGTGTGCACCTCTCATTTATATGTACTTACTGATTTATCACTTATATGCAGCTGTTACTCTGCGGATGCATACGTTAGAATGTATGCTTGAACATAGAAATTGAGAAAGAATAAGATGAAGATGAAATAAACACTATTTAAAAACCTTTCTCAATACTATCAAAAAATGTTTTTCCCCTCCCCTCAGTGGGAATGTGTGGGTCTTTCCTACCCCTCTGCCTTGCATGCAAGACCCACTAGAGAGACCACTTTTATAGCACACATCTGTTACTCTGAAATGATCATTCTTAATTTCATAAGAATACAAACATAGTCAGTTGTTGAAAACACAGAATTTATGTTCATGGCCTGTTTTGGTTTTTTGTTTGGTTTTTTTTTTTTAGTCCAGGCTGTAACCCAGTGGCTCAATCTATTTAAAGACAGTGAAATGATAGTGAAACACTGTTTTATCATCTTTTGTTTTTATTCACACCTACATTATGTGCTTGTTAAAAGTGATGAGGTCTCAGCATTTTAGAACCTTACCACTTGCTGGCTCATACTTTAGAGTTGAGGAAGTTGAGGCAAAGTGATGGAACTTTTTTCCTGTCCTGATTTCTAATCTGGCATGTCCTGCAATAGAAGTGGAGATTGCAAATTTGAAGGAGATTTGGTCTTAGAAATGGTGGTTAAAGCAGAGTATTTGGGTTGGTCTCAAAATTCCTAAGTTAGCTCTTGTACAGGACACCAGCACTTTTCAAAACAGAAAAACTGGAGACTGTGTGATCTGACCCCCCTGTCTTGATTGTAAATTTAGTATTTTTTTCCTTTGGTTGCTCGTGGTGTGACACAGAGCGGGTAAGGTGACAGGTGCACCTTTTATGGCTCAGAAAAGGGAGAAGAGAACTGTGTTTATTACAGTGACCCTTCTTCAGCCCCTGAGAGGGAGGGTC
>NW_020955205.1:48520-50495 GCF_003031625.1 Empidonax traillii
GAGACTGTGTGATCTGACCCCCCTGTCTTGATTGTAAATTTAGTATTTTTTTCCTTTGGTTGCTCGTGGTGTGACACAGAGCGGGTAAGGTGACAGGTGCACCTTTTATGGCTCAGAAAAGGGAGAAGAGAACTGTGTTTATTACAGTGACCCTTCTTCAGCCCCTGAGAGGGAGGGTCCAGCTCTTCTATGTGTACCTGACTGTTAGAAGATGACCATAACAAAGTCTAGTGCTTTGCAACAAATCAACCACGTGGAGAGAGATTCTTACTGCCTTCCACCTTCTGTTCCTGCAGGACGTGTGCCCTGGCCAAGCTCAGGCGTTCTGTGTCTGATGGCCAGGACTGCCCAGAGACCTGAGGAGACCTGCTGACTTCCCTGCTGCTGCTGCTGAATGCGAGCACTGACTGTGAGCTGGGCTTTTGCTTTGTTTTACAGCATGTTGTTCTTAGTATCAGAGCACAGGAATGGGGAAAATAGTAAATTAACCTGTTCAAGTTAACTTTGTATAGTCTTGTTTTGTTACTGGGTCTGTTGGCAATCTACTTAAATAAAGGGTCACTCAGGATCCAGGTGTGTGCAATTAACAAGGTGTGTATCTTCTCACCTGCCAAAGCAAGCTCAGCCTTCCATAGTAAATACTTCTCCTTGATTAAATAGGATTTGTTTTAGGACTAGTTCTTGGATGAGATTTTTCCTAAGCTTACGACTGACTGTGGCGAAATTGCAGGTGAATTTAGAGCATGACTCCCTCTCTGGGTCCAGAGAAGAGCAACGAGGCTGGTGAAGGGACTTGAGCACAAGTCCTATGAGGAGAGGCTGAGGGAGCTGGGATTGTTTAGTCTGGAGAAGAGAAGGCTTAGAGGTGACCTCATCACTCTCTTCAACTACCTGAAGAGAGGTTATAGCCAGGTGGGAGTTGGTCTCTTCTCCCAGGCAACCAACAATAGGACAAGGGGACATGGGCTCAAGCTCTGCCAGGGGAGGTTTAGGTTAGATGTTAGGAAGAAATTCTTTACAGAGAGGGTAATCAGGCATTGGAACGGCCTACCCAGAGAGGTGGTGGATTCACCATCCCTGGAGGTTTTTAAACAGAGATTGGATGTGACCCTTAGTGCCATGATATAGTAATTGGAGTTGGATCAGGGGTTGGACTTGATGATCTTGGAGGTCTTTTCCAACCCAATCTATTCTATGATTCTAAAACAGGCTGATACAAATTTCTAAATTCTTGCTGTACCTCCTGCCCTCTCCAGGTTGTGGTTGAAAAAGTTAAGTATTCCCACTCACCATTACTGAAGAGCTCACAGAGCTGTGCTCGTTTTCCAGAGTGCTGTGGCATGTGCTGTGAGGAACTGTTGGGGCACAGGTGGAGAGGCTGCACTCAGTGGAGACACTCTTTTGGTAGTGACCTGTGGGAGGGAAGGGTAACTCAAGGGAACATGCCTTTACAATTTCCAACACAGTAAGTGAATGCAGAAGGGTTGTGTTTTTTCTTTTTGCCAGTTGTTCAAATTAAGAGAATGCTCTTTTAATCTATTATGTGGTTGGCTGGGGAGAGGTCCCCAAACTACGTTGCTTTCTGCTTTCCTTCTAATTTTTTTCCTTTCTTTCACTTCCGTGATTTCCCTTAGCGAGAGAGAGGGGATGTTGGTGGGAACTAATAAAGGGTTATTTTTTAAGAAGAGTGGTGGATAAAAGTCTTCAATGCCAGGTGTTTACCAGGTATGAATGACTATGTATGAGTTACTAAGAACAGTTTGTTTTTAGAAACCACTATTTTTTCGGTGGATTTGTCATGAAAGCAGCTCAGGCTGGTTGGTGGCTATTTGAAATAGAGAGTCAAGTGGTTTATTAGTGATGTAGGTCAGGCTTCACTGGCAAGATCTGCAGTGTTGGCTGTGTGTTGTTGTCTTACTCCAGGGTTGGCTTGTTCCTGCTTCAGTTGCATCAGTAGCACAGCCATTGGCTGTTG